>NC_141554.1:101254250-101409375 GCF_021556685.1 Rattus norvegicus
ATCATTGACTCAACTGTCAAAGATAATGTAAAGCGGAAAAAGCTACTGGACCAAAACATACAGGAAATCCAGGACTCAATGAGAAGATCAAACCTAAGGATAATAGGTATAGAAGAGAGTGAAGACTCCCAGCTCAAAGGACCAGTAAATATCTTCAACAAAATCATAGAAGAAAACTTCCCTAACCTAAAAAAAGAGATACCCATAGACATACAAGAAGCCTACAGAACTCCAAACAGATTGGACCAGAAAAGAAACACCTCCCGTCACATAATTGTCAAAACACCAAACGCACAAAATAAAGAAAGAATATTAAAAGCAGTAAGGGAAAAAGGTCAAGTAACATATAAAGGGAGACCTATCAGAATCACACCAGACTTCTCGCCAGAAACTATGAAGGCCAGAAGATCCTGGACTGATGTTATACAGACCCTAAGAGAACACAAATGCCAGCCCAGGTTACTGTATCCAGCAAAACTCTCAATTAACATTGATGGAGAAACCAAGATATTCCATGACAAAACCAAATTTACACAATATCTTTCTACAAATCCAGCACTACAAAGGATAATAAATGGTAAAGCCCAACATAAGGAGGCAAGCTATACCCTAGAAGAAGCAAGAAACTAATCGTCTTGGCAACAAAACAAAGAGAGTGAAAGCACACAAACATAACCTCACATCCAAATATGAATATAACAGGAAGCAATAATCACTATTCCTTAATATCTCTCAATATCAATGGCCTCAACTCCCCAATAAAAAGACATAGATTAACAAACTGGATACGCAACGAGGACCCTGCATTCTGCTGCCTACAGGAAACACACCTCAGAGACAAAGACAGACACTACCTCAGAGTGAAAGGCTGGAAAACAACTTTCCAAGCAAATGGTCAGAAGAAGCAAGCTGGAGTAGCCATTCTAATATCAAATAAAATCAATTTCCAACTAAAAGTCATCAAAAAAAGATAAGGAAGGACACTTCATATTCATCAAAGGAAAAATCAACCAAGATGAACTCTCAATCCTAAATATCTATGACCAAATACAAGGGCACCTACATACGTAAAAGAAACCTTACTAAAGCTCAAAACACACATTGTACCTCACACAATAATAGTGGGAGATTTCAACACCCCACTCTCATCAATGGACAGATCATGGAAAAAGAAATTAAACAGTGATGTCGACAGACTAAGAGAAGTCATGAGCCAAATGGACTTAACGGATATTTATAGAACATTCTATCCTAAAGCAAAAGGATATACCTTCTTCTCAGCTCCTCATGGTACTTTCTCCAAAATTGACCATATAATTGGTCAAAAAACAGGCCTCAACAGGTACAGAAAGATAGAAATAATCCCATGCGTGCTATCGGACCACCACGGCCTAAAACTGGTCTTCAATAACAATAAGGGAAGAATGCCCACATATACGTGGAAATTGAACAATGCTCTACTCAATGATAACCTGGTCAAGGAAGAAATAAAGAAAGAAATTAAAAACTTTTTAGAATTTAATGAAAATGAAGATACAACATACTCAAACTTATGGGACACAATGAAAGCTGTGCTAAGAGGAAAACTCATAGCGCTGAGTGCCTGCAGAAAGAAACAGGAAAGAGCATATGTCAGCAGCTTGACAGCACACCTAAAAGCTCTAGAACAAAAAGAAGCAATTACACCCAGGAGGAGTAGAAGGCAGGAAATAATCAAACTCAGAGCTGAAATCAACCAAGTAGAAACAAAAAGGACCATAGAAAGAATCAACAGAACCAAAAGTTGGTTCTTTGAGAAAATCAACAAGATAGATAAACCCTTAGCCAGACTAACGAGAGGACACAGAGAGTGTGTCCAAATTAACAAAATCAGAAATGAAAAGGGAGACATAACTACAGATTCGGAGGAAATTCAAAAAATCATCAGATCTTACTATAAAAACCTATATTCAACAAAATTTGAAAATCTTCAGGAAATGGACAATTTCCTAGACAGATACCAGGTATCGAGGTTAAATCAGGAACAGATAAACCAGTTAAACAACCCCATAACTCCTAAGGAAATAGAAGCAGTCATTAAAGGTCTCCCAACCAAAAAGAGCCCAGGTCCAGACGGGTTTAGTGCAGAATTCTATCAAACCTTCATAGAAGACCTCATACCAATATTATCCAAACTATTCCACAAAATTGAAACAGATGGAGCCCTACCGAATTCCTTCTACGAAGCCACAATTACTCTTATACCTAAACCACACAAAGACACAACAAAGAAAGAGAACTTCAGACCAATTTCCCTTATGAATATCGACGCAAAAATACTCAATAAAATTCTGGCAAACCGAATTCAAGAGCACATCAAAACAATCATCCACCATGATCAAGTAGGCTTCATCCCAGGCATGCAGGGATGGTTTAATATACGGAAAACCATCAACGTGATCCATTATATAAACAAACTGAAAGAACAGAACCACATGATCATTTCATTAGATGCTGAGAAAGCATTTGACAAAATTCAACACCCCTTCATGATAAAAGTCCTGGAAAGAATAGGAATTCAAGGCCCATACCTAAACATAGTAAAAGCCATATACAGCAAACCAGTTGCTAACATTAAACTAAATGGAGAGAAACTTGAAGCAATCCCACTAAAATCAGGTACTAGACAAGGCTGCCCACTCTCTCCCTACTTATTCAATATAGTTCTTGAAGTTCTAGCCAGAGCAATCAGACAACAAAAGGAGATCAAAGGGATACAGATCGGAAAAGAAGAGGTCAAAATATCACTATTTGCAGATGACATGATAGTATATTTAAGTGATCCCAAAAGTTCCACCAGAGAACTACTAAAGCTGATAAACAACTTCAGCAAAGTGGCTGGGTATAAAATTAACTCAAATAAATCAGTTGCCTTCCTCTATACAAAAGAGAAAAAAGCCGAGAAAGAAATTAGGGAAACGACACCCTTCATAATAGACCCAAATAATATAAAGTACCTCGGTGTGACTTTAACCAAGCAAGTAAAAGATCTGTACAATAAGAACTTCAAGACACTGAGGAAAGAAATTGAAGAAGACCTCAGAAGATGGAAAGATCTCCCATGCTCATGGATTGGCAGGATTAATATAGTAAAAATGGCCATTTTACCAAAAGCAATCTACAGATTCAATGCAATCCCCATCAAAATACCAATCCAATTCTTCAAAGAGTTAGACAGAACAATTTGCAAATTCATCTGGAATAACAAAAAACCCAGGATAGCTAAAGCTATCCTCAACAATAAAAGGACTTCAGGGGGAATCACTATCCCTGAACTCAAGCAGTATTACAGAGCAATAGTGATAAAAACTGCATGGTATTGGTACAGAGACAGACAGATAGACCAATGGAATAGAATTGAAGACCCAGAAATGAACCCACACACCTATGGTCACTTGATTTTTGACAAAGGAGCCAAAACCATCCAATGGAAAAAAGATAGCATTTTCAACAAATGGTGCTGGTTCAACTGGAGGGCAACATGTAGAAGAATGCAGATCGATCCATGCTTATCACCCTGTACAAAGCTTAAGTCCAAGTGGATCAAGGACCTCCACATCAAACCAGACACACTCAAACTAATAGAAGAAAAACTAGGGAAGCATCTGGAACACATGGGCACTGGAAAAAATTTCCTGAACAAAACACCCATGGCTAATGCTCTAAGATCAAGAATCGACAAATGGGATCTCATAAAACTGCAAAGCTTCTGTAAGGCAAAGGACACTGTGGTTAGGACAAAACGGCAACCAACAGATTGGGAAAAGATCTTTACCAATCCTACAACAGATAGAGGCCTTATATCCAAAATATACAAAGAACTCAAGAAGTTAGACCGCAGGGAAACAAATAACCCTATTAAAAAATGGGGTTCAGAGCTAAACAAAGAATTCACAGCTGAGGAATGCCGAATGGCTGAGAAACACCTAAAGAAATGTTCAACATCTTTAGTCATAAGGGAAATGCAAATCAAAACAACCCTGAGATTTCACCTCACACCAGTGCGATTGGCTAAGATCAAAAACTCAGGTGACAGCAGATGCTGGCGAGGATATGGAGAAAGAGGAACACTCCTCCATTGTTGGTGGGATTGCAGACTGGTAAAACCATTCTGGAAATCAGTCTGGAGGTTCCTCAGAAAATTGGACATTGAACTGCCTGAGGATCCAGCTATACCTCTCTTGGGCATATACCCAAAAGATGCCTCAACATATAAAAGAGACACGTGCTCCACTATGTTCATCGCAGCCTTATTTATAATAGCCAGAAAATGGAAAGAACCCAGATGCCCTTCAACAGAGGAATGGATACAGAAAATGTGGTACATCTACACAATGGAATATTACTCAGCTATCAAAAACAACGAGTTTATGAAATTCGTAGGCAAATGGTTGGAACTGGAAAATATCATCCTGTGTGAGCTAACCCAATCACAGAAAGACATACATGGTATGCACTCATTGATAAGTGGCTATTAGCCCAAATGCTTGAATTACCCTAGATCCCTAGAACAAACGAAACTCAAGAGGGATGATCAAAATGTGAATGCTTCACTCCTTCTTTAAATGAGGAAAAAGAATACCGTTGGCAGGGAAGGGAGAGGCAAAGATTAAAACAGAGACTGAAGGAACACCCATTCAGAGCCTGCCCCACATGTGGCCCATACATATACAGCCACCCAATTAGACAAGATGGATGAAGCAAAGAAGTGCAGACCGACAGGAGCCGGATGTAGATCGCTCCTGAGAGACACAGCCAGAATACAGCAAATATAGAGGCGAATGCCAGCAGCAAACCACTGAACTGAGAATAGGTCCCCTATTGAAGGAATCAGAGAAAGAACTGGAAGAGCTTGAAGGGGCTCGAGACCCCAAAAGTACAACAATGCCAAGCAACCAGAGCTTCCAGGGACTAAGCCACTACCTAAAGACTATACATGGACTGACCCTGGACTCTGACCCCATAGGTAGCAATGAATATCCTAGTAAGAGCACCAGTGGAAGGGGAAGCCCTGGGTCCTGCTAAGACTGAACCCCCAGTGAACTAGTCTATGGGGGGAGGGCGGCAATGGGGGGAGGGTTTGGAGGGGAACACCCATAAGGAAGGGGAGGGGGGAGGGGGATGTTTGCCCGGAAACCGGGAAAGGGAATAACACTCGAAATGTATATAAGAAATACTCAAGTTAATAAAAAAAAAAAAAGATGAAGACAGATGAGAAAAAAGCAGAAGGAATGTTCAGTGTACAATACCTTCTTATATGACGATACCCTTATGTAGCATTTATGTAATGCATTCCCATGCACAATAAATAAACACAATGAAATAAATACAAAAAAAAAACAACATATGTATTATCTCATACTTCTTGAGGCTAGCAGTTAAAGATGAACATCAACAAAGCTACTAAATCCTCCCTTTGCCTAAGTATTTATCACCTTCTCATCATTTCCCTGAAAATATCTCCAAAACATTGTTAATTGTCTCCTTTAGTTATCATTGAAAACACTGTAAAAATCTAAATATTCTTTCTGCATTTGCTGAGCTTGAGGGATGTGAGCATTAGAGATACATTTTCATATCACATTTTTCAGTGCTAGATGGATGGCTCAGTGAAGAATAATGTATATTGCTCTTTCCGAAGATCTAAGTTTAAGTCATAGCACCCACATCAGGCTGCTCACAACCACTTAGAATTCCAGTTCCAAGCAACGAGATGCCCTCTTCTGATCTCCCTGGGGACTGCACTCACCAGTGCACCAGTCCACACTGAGACATACATGTAATTTTGAAAAGAAAATGAATAATATTTATCTCTTAAGGGCTGTTACTACATGTAGATCGAGCAAACAGTAGGCTTCAATATTATCAATTTGTGGCTATGTATAAAATATATTGTTGTTATTGTTATTATTATATATTTCAATAGTATTTTACATGTGGACTGTGTCCATACTTCAGAATAAGTTACAAAAGACACCTCTCAAAGATTATGCAGTACATTTTAAGTTTTAAGAATGAAAAGATGTGCGGTTGAGGGTTTAGCTCAGTGGTAGAGTGCTTGCCTAGGAAGCACAAGGCCCTGGGTTCGGTCCCCAGCTCCGAAAAAAAGAACCAAAAAAAAAAAAAAAGAATGAAAAGATGCAGAAAAGGAAGAATATAGCCATATGTCAAGATGGAGCTTAGTGTACCATATAAATATGTATAATTGTATCCATTAATCAAAAATGATAAATCAAAAAATGCCAGTTACTCTGGTTTCATCATTAGGAATTACATAATATATATGTAATTATCACACTGTGGCCTGTAAATGTAGACAGTTAAAATAATAACTGAGGAATGGGGGATATAGCAAATCCTTGTCTCCCACATGCAAGGCCTGAGTTTTATTACCACTATCACAAAATTAATAATAACTGAAAATCTTTTAAAATTTTACTAAAACTACATGTACTTATTAACAGTTTCTAGTTTGTACCAACTTGAGAGGATGACAAACTATTATAGAAAAACCTTACATGATCTCAAAACTATGAGATAACAAAAATGAAACGTAATTATCTGTCTTGCAAAATTATATACACTTATGATAGGGAAACACTGATTTAATTACTGAAAAATAACAGAATTATAACACAAAAAATTATGTCTGAAATCTAGATATAATCAACTGAGTTCAGAAATAAAGATATAACAAAAGCCAAGCAAAAATGCTAATATTCAAGACAAAAAACATTAAGATGTCTCATGATGGATCTCAGTTTTTAGAAACCTATGGATCAGAAGGCAAAAATGGTAACAAGAAACCATATTTTTATTGTAAATGTGAAAATAGGTGTTTTATGCTAAAGAGGACATAATTTGTTAGTGTGATTAAAAAGTGATTACTGTGTTAAAGAAGGAGTTCATTCCACCACCTAAGCTTATGCACTGGTCTTTTTCCTGTATCCATTCATGCTTCGGGTCCTTTACCTATAATGTAAGGCAATGACATTTATCTTGCGTAGTTTTTGAAAAGATTAAAGGAGACAAGTATAGTAACACTCTTGATACCAATGAGTCATTTAATACTCAGTGAAGAATACAAAAAAATGCTCAAGAAATCGTTCTCACCTACAAGACATTTTCAGTTTTGTCAAAGAGATTAAATAGAGCTGAACCAGCAACTAGTAAATTGTGCGCCAATACATGGTAGAGATTATTTGCTTTGTAGGCCTATCCAAAGGGAAAAATCAATTTAGTTTGGCAAAATGTCAGCTCTTCAAGGAGAATGCTAAGAGTAGTTTCTGTGCATATTAGTTGAGCTACTCCTTAAAAAAAATGGGTCAAATCTTGCTAAGTAACATGAGCAGGACTACATACACATCAGCAAATCTGGTAACAGGCCCTGGGTAAGCTGTGTTTAATGAACCATGGGAAAGTACAACAAAGTGAAGAAGAGGAAGTCCTAAACTCGAGTTCTGCCTCCTTCATTTCCTAGGCTATAATCTTTGTCAGTGTGTTGAGGCTTTCTGTGTCTGACTTTCTTCACTTACAATATGAATAATTATTCATATAATATGAAAATTAGCAGTAATTTTCCCTCTATTGTGAGAGCTGTAAGGTGGGAATTATTTGTACTCAAGCATATACATCTAATACCTAGTGATGTCTTTTTGACATATTCTCAATCTCTGGTGCTTTCATGCCAAGTTGCTATTTTCTGCTATTACCATAGTTAAGAAGACAGTTGGGTTTGGAGAACTGGGGGAAAGAGAAGACAGAACTACTCTATGAAAGCCTTGGAAGTTAGTCACAAGAGTTATGGCGTGATGAGGGAGGAGAGCCCAGGTTATTGAAGAAATTCTTTCAGGGATTGCTGAGGTAGTAAACCTGAAGCACAAGAAAGAAGAGGTGACTACAAGAAGGACATAGCTGGGAAAGAACAGTGAAAGGTGAAGAAAGAGGAGTTAGCTGACAGCTGATTCTTTCTTCAAAGGCTTTTAAACCAGTGGCAGTTTAAGATGGTACTAGCAGGAAGTAAAAATTTCATGAAGGAATGAAGAGAGACAGTGTAAGTTGCAAGCCACAGATTTACCAGAGCGCAAGAGGCTTATTTTGTTCACAACTGCACAGTTTTACCAATAGATAATTATATATTGATGTCTTTTAGCATATTAGGTTATTTCATTCATCCAACTAACATTTATTGCACCATTTCCCAAATAATCATAATTAGAGCATGCACAGTAATATAGTATTTATTTGAATGTAAAATGGAGAAAGCTAATTTACATGCAGCAAAAATTATGCTAAATCAATAAATGTGCTCAAAAACGTGTGTGCACAGTATATGAACTACATAAAGTGCTGGGAGTAATCTACATTCTCCAACCTGTGCTTATGTTGATATAGACGATAATTAACTTAGGAACCATTAAAACCATTAATTAGTTATGTGGAGAGAGAAGAAAGCTTACCAAATATTTGTAAATAAATCTCTTTCTCTTCATGTTTATGGAAGTCAGCAAATTACCTGCAATGACTTGCATAAAGCAATACGAAAAGAACACATAAAAAATTGATGTCTTTAAATTGCAAACTACAGCTGTAATTCTGATCAAATATTATTTAATCAGGAATGGTTTTTTATTCCTTTTATAATATCATATGGAAATTAGAAGTATCTGTTTCTTCTAGTACAGTAATAAAGAATGAGGATAAATAAGTCTTCATAGAGCAGAATGGCAAGTTTTGATGCAAATACCTTAGCATGTTAATGCTATACACAGGCACACTGTCTAGGAACTCTGTTGTAACCTAGATCATGTACTACTATTGTCCTTTGTACTTGTTGGGGCCTGTTCTTCGTTCCAGCTCCATGCCCCCAGAAATAAGACCCTGTCAAAATATATTTACAAAGACCTTGGCCAAATAGCTAGGAACTTCTTTTACTAGATTTATAACTTAAGATAACCTATTTATTTTAATCTACATTTTGCCATCTGTCTGGTTACCTATTCTCAGGTACCATGTGTCTGTCTCCTCTCGTCTTCCCAGGTGTATATTCCTCTTTTTGGCTCTATCCCAGAATTCTCTCTGCCTCCTAGATGTCCCACCTTCTATTTTCTGCCTAAGCCATAGGCTATTAGATTTATTATTGACAGGTGTCACATCCATACCGACATAAGATAGTCTATCTACAGTCCTCTTTCTTGTCCATCTCCATCGCCCTCTCTAAATACCTGTTCTTAGATTTATATGAAACCATTTTCAAACATAATAAACTTCAACTCTACTTAATAAAGTAGTAATTTCTAGCAAAAACAGTTGATAGCAATCCAAGATTCAAGATAATTATATCTTGACTTGGGCAAAGTGTCACACACCTGTAATCATAGCACTTGTGAGGCAGAGGGAAGGAAGATCTCAAGTTTAAGGTAGCCTGAACTAGAGTTACATAACTCAGAAAACAATAATATCATTCAAGTGAATAAATTTTATCATACATTTTTCTTAAATGAAGATAGGTTAATACTATGTTTCCTGCTGTCATAGTTCACATCTTAAATGATAATAACCCAATTATACATGTAAAATACCACAAATGATGGAACTGATTCAAGTAGTAGTTAAGCATCTCTGATAATGTAAATTACTGAAGTAAGAAATACCACCATTTTTGCATATTTTATGTATGTTAAGGAATGCTTTCTCCAAATTGTTCAATACAGTAAATTTCTGCACAGGTCTAGAGTTTTTAGCACAGTAAGGTAGGTGTACAATGAGCATATTCATGAGCAGGCCAAGTCCAGTGGAGAATGTTGACTGTCCTGCTGTCACCCTCCATGTTCTTACCTTAAGACAGTGAATCCTAAACCTGGAGCTAGGTTGGCAGTAATCAGCCCCCAGCAACTGTACTGTCTCTCCATGACACACCATAGGGGTTATAGTTGCATCCCAGCCATGCCTGGCTTTTTCATTTTCAATATGGGTGCTGGGGATTTGATCTCTGTTCCTCATGCTTATACAGGAAGCACTCTTACATACTAAGCCATTTCCTTGACATTGGACTGTATGCTTTTACTGAGAAAATTAAGGTCCATTTTAAGACAACATCATGCATGCCATGTTGTTATCATTCATTTGATAAACAGGTTTTTGAAATTTTAAAGTCAAACACTGTTAACCTGATGAAATGCAAAAAGCTATTCACACTGTAGCAATCACTAATAACCTGGTGATTAACCTCATAATGGCATGTGATTTCAAGCATACATCTCACCATTGCCTTAACCGGCAATTGAAATCAGTTTCCTTCCCTATTGTTGAAGCCAAACAAACCTCAATGTCCCATATGCAGTATATATCCTTGAGAATTCACCTAACCTTACTGATCCTCAGCTTCCTCATCTAAACATGACCATGAAAGTAATGACATCTATTTCATGGGATTTTCATATGAAGTAAATGAGAGGACATATGCAAATCTCTGAGCACTTGCCTAGAAAACAGTTGACATTAAATAATGATTTACTAATAAATGAATAATAAAATTAGTTTCAGTGAATATATGAATGTGACTATTGACAACACTTAAATTGCTGGCCTAGAATGTGAGATGTTTTGATTAATCTGATTTTTATAACCTACACAAAGGTCATGTACAAATGAGACTTTATGCACTGTCTTTCTAAACTCTTAGCAGTACATAATCCTCATTTCACTCCCCAGAGCTCTTTTACACTGATAGGATATTTGCCTATCATGATGCCTTACATAGGTAAAAATGTACACTGTGTCATAGTCAAATATAATTTGGGGCAAATAATGCATGATATGCACTTAATGATAGGTAAGTGGGATCTTATTGTAGCCTCCAGTGAGCCATTGTTAAGAATATTAGTAACCATATAATTATATGAGAGTATACTTAATCTAATCTACTTCCAGAATATACTCTGGATTATAAGGTTTCAGGTATTTCTTCCTGTAGTATATTATAGCCGCTTATTCGTGATTATTTTTTCTGACCTCATACCACAGTATATGGTATCAGTGAAAATAAGCACTAAACTCTCATTCTATCAACACCAGCAGAAAACACGTTTCTACATCTACTAAAAATATTCTTTTAAATGGGGAGACAAAAATAAATATGTGAAACAAGATAGGTAATTTACTTAGGTCTCATTAAGCTTTCTTACATTCTAAATGCAGAATCTCAGATTCATAAAAACTGTAAGAGCCGTCTTCCATGTGCTGAGCATTTAGCAAGATTTCATCAGTCCTGTGTAGGAGATGCATTAACTTAGCAATTACAAATTTGGCTTTTCTTTACAGTATATATGTGTTGCTATGTATGCCTTATGTGTCTTTACTCAGAAGAAACTAGGAGAATATTGAAGCAAGTGGGTAAAAACACTTACTTATTTACTACACAAGAAATGGCCAAAACATATTGTAGGTGGCCTAATCATTTATTAGGTATATATGTTGGCTCCATATTTTAATATTTTCATTCTTATTTTAGAAAGGTATTAAATGAATAACAGCTGCTATGTACCCATATTGTGGTTAATTTGGCTCTCTTCTCAGTTGAATGCATTTGGATTCATGTCAGTAATTATACCTAACAGATTCAGAGAACCAGCAAACTGCACTGAACCCATTCCAGTCTCTAATAATGCTTAAAAAAATTGCTTCACCCAAACTGTGTCCTTAAGGCCTTGGTCTTCAGAAAGGACAAAATCTATTGTTGGATTAAATACTCAAAAGGATTATTCCAACTGAAAACTTTTTAGTGCTTCCTTTAATTTAATTCCACAAGTTTTTCTTGAGTTCCCAGAGTGTAGTGAGCAGAGTGGTCCACCCTAATCATAGTTGTTTTCTTACAAATCAGAACCATTATCCTAGTTGAAGAGTTATCTTTTTCCTTTTTTTAATTTTTATTAGATATATTTCTTTACTTACATTTCAAATATTATTCTCCTTCCCAGTTTCCTGTCCATAAGCCCCCATTCCCTCCCCTCCCTCTCCTCCATACAGATATTCTCCCCATACATCCCCCTTACTGCCCCCACCCATATTCCCCTTTAATAGGGGTTCAGTCTTGGCAGGACCCAGGGCTTCCCCTTCCACTGGTGCTCTTACTAGGATATTCATTGCTACCTATGAGGTCAGAGTCCAGGGTCAGTCCATGTATAGTCTTTAGGTAGTGGCTTAGTTCCTGGAAGCTCTGGTTGGTTGGCATTGTTGTTCTTATGGGGTTGCAAGCTCCTTCAGCTCTTTCAGTCCTTCCTCTAATTCCCCCCAAGGGGGTCCTGCTCTCAGTTCAGTAGTTTGCTGCTAGCATTGACCTCTGTATTGGACATGCTCTGGATGTGTCTCTCAGGAGAGATCTATATCTGGTCCCTTTCAGCATCATGTTTTAGCTTCATCAATCTTATCTAGTTTTGGAGGCTGTATATATATGGGCCACATGTGGGACAGGCTCTGAGTGGCCAGTCCTTGAGTCTCTGCTCTAAACTTTGCTTCCATATCCCTTCCTATGGATATTTTTCCCCTTTTAGGAAGGAGTGGGAGCATCCGCATTTTGGTCATCCTTCTTCTTGAGCTTCCTGTGGTCTGTGGAGTTATTAACTACAAGCCACTCTATGTAAATTGCTGTATGAGAAGTAATGAGTCAGGCATGTGGGCCTAAATGTATATTGATGCATATATTCCCGTAGACCATATAGAATATCTAACATATAAATTTAATGTCTTTTCACATATATTGTATATATTTATATTTAAAATCTTCTGTTTCTTCTTTTGAAATGGCCAATGCTCAGTTACCAGTTAGTCCCTTCACATATGGAGCATCAATAAAGTAGAAAATATCTTAACTAGTTAGTGAGAAATTATGCAAATCAAAACATGTTTTAGTTTTACAAAGTAGTTATGCCTTTGTTATAACGATGTTAGTAAAACATTAAAACCTAAGCTTAGAATATCTGACTGTCATCCTAATCAATTGTAGGTTTCATATGCTACTTAGTAAAAACCCTAGAAGAAAATAATATAATTCATTTGGGAATCAAAAAATAATTAGCCTTTTAAATGTATAATTCATTATGGATGATAGAATACTTTTATTTGTTAGAACCAGTTCTGAATATACTTTAAGTGTGCATTGCTTTTAAAATGACCCTCTCTTTATCAGAGTGGATATTTCAAAGCTGCTGAATTCTATTTAACCTGTTCTGTTTCCTGAGCCCTGGATACCTGTAGGTTTAAAATAAGCCATGTTGGGGTTGGGGATTTAGCTCAGTGGTAGAGCGCTTGCCTAGGAAGCGCAAGGCCCTGGGTTCGGTCCCCAGCTCCAAAAAAAAAAAAAGAACCTAAAATAAGCCATGTTGATGATTAGGTGGGATCCAGGGCAGTTTATTTCATATTTGTTTACTTTTGTAGATTTAGACAATTACATTTTCAAAAATGTTGGATTAGGCTGTGCTATGAGGTGTAAGGTAAAACACGTGGCTTTGTTTGACTGTCTAACCCAGTATTATTATAACATGATCCTTACCTGAGTGTTTAAGGTAAAAACCCTATTCAGCTGCAGGTTTGAAATTGTTCATATTCCTTGTTCCTTTCACCAGTGTCTTATACACTCTTGGTTGACTTGCTACCTTGTCTGATTTTCTAGAACAGTATTTCCGTGAAAGGAAAATGTGTTCCCTCTAGTCCTCTTTTGTCAAAAACCCTTTGCACTTGCTTTCGTTTGCCAATTGAACCTTTTTTGAAATGCATCAGTAGGGAGAGCTTGCCTAGCCTTTGCTAGACAGGAGTAGCTGTAGGTGCATTTAAACAATTCAACTTGAAAAGGGAATTTCTCTCTTTTTATTTGAAAACAATTGAAAATGAAAGGTGTATGTCTCAGGACATAGTACTTAACCGACCTCTTTCTACTGAACTGAGGTATAGTATATGAAATTGCTTCCCCTGTGTCTTCCCTAGTGTTTTAAAAACATGCTTTGCTTATTAGAGGCAACTGGTTTCAAGGCAGAACTCTATCCATTGTAAGCAGAATCCATTATGTTATTAGGTCTTGGTATACTGCTCTGTGCGTCTCTTTTTCTTTGTTCTTAGTCAATGTAGCTATGCTTTAAGAGCTATATGATTATATTTCAAGGGGAAATTGAAACTGGGACTATAGTGATGCCTTTAAAGATGAACCACAGTTGTATTAATCTTTAAATGTATCCACAGTCCATCCACCTACAGGACATGTAACCTGTACTTTTAAGTAATCCTCTAAGCTCCTGTGACTAAAGCATGTTGAGAATATCCATTTTCACTTGGGGAACCATAACAATAACTGAAAGCCCCAGAGGAATGTGTCTTTCCCAGCTTTTGGAAATAGGAGTAGAAGGGACTGTCTTTGAAATTTCCACCCTAGCTATCTTCCTGTCTTTTATTTGAACACCCAAGAAAAGTGAAGTAAACACTTATATATAAGAAGTATAACCTTATAAAAAATATTGGGTACT
Organism: Rattus norvegicus; assembly: GCF_021556685.1. Taxonomy (NCBI): domain Eukaryota; kingdom Metazoa; phylum Chordata; class Mammalia; order Rodentia; family Muridae; genus Rattus; species Rattus norvegicus. Next base: position 101,268,803 of record NC_141554.1, read on the forward strand.
CTGAATTTCCATGATGAATAGTGCAATTGAGGGATGTAGCCTAATGTGGTGGCATGTGCCGTTAAACCTACTGCTTAGGAGGCAGAAGGAAGTGAATCTCTGAGTTGGAGGCCAGCCTGTTCTACATAGTGAAATCTTATTTCAAAAAAAAAAAAAAAGAAAAAAAGAAACTAACAACAAAAGCAGGCATCGTGGTTTATCCCTGTGATCCCAGGACTTGGAAGACAGAGAGCAGATGGTCAGTAGTCATGGTCATGCTAGACTCTATAATGACTTCATGGCCAGCCCTGGTTACATAAAACCTTATTTCAGATAACTAAATACACAGACACTAAGGACTAATTGGTTGCATAGGTACCAAAGTAAAACTGGAAGTTACAGACTTTGCTGTGGCACTATGTCAGGCAGTAGTAGGTCATATCATTTTAATGGAAAAATGAGACCATATCCCATTTGGTTTTTGTGAACCTTTTTGGTGTTGTTACCTCCCAAATGTGGTAGGGAAAGGACTTTAGAAGTTGGCCATCTGTAAATTAACTCTTTGATATTCAAAAAGTGTCAACCTTTGGTTTACCAAATTTGAGGCCTTTGTTATATGTGTTACTTTCCCAGTGGTAGGGAGTTTCTGAGGCGAGTTTCTGATTTTCATGTAATTCTTTTATGTAATATTTATTTGTAAAGCCGTGTGGATTTTATGACTTGATGATGCCTTTTCATCATTCTGCTGTGTGGCTCTCCTTCTGTCTTCAGCATTGTTACACTGTCACACACCTGCTGATGCATTGCTGCCTGGTAGGTGACATCATGATTTGTGAGCAATCCGATATATAAATAAGGTGGTGAGAACTGCCTCAGCAATTCTGTTTCTATTTGAGATGAATTAAATAATCTCTTTGTGTTCTCTTCTCTTACATTTCCCTCTGCTCTGTATTTTCACAATTATGTTAGACACTGTAGGGGAAGCTTCTCTCTCTCTCTCTCTCTCTCTCTCTCTCTCTCTCTCTCTCTCTCTCTCTCTCTTATTTCTTTTCTAAAGAAGTCAGTAAATCGAAAACTTTCCTAAAAACGTAATACCCCATACGTCATAATATACTTCTAGTTCTTCAGTATATTTAGGTCATGCCTGAATGTGGAATTCAGCAATAAACTAGTGACTACTAATCTCCTAGGAGGTTCCTAGAAATATATTTGGAGTGGGGTCAGGAGAATCCCACTGTCTAGCCAGTCTGTGAGGTCCATACTTAGTGAGGGAGCCTATCTCCAAAACAAGGTAGAGAACAATAGAGGAATACAGCAAACATTAACCTCTTGTTTCACACACACACACACACACACACACACACACACACACAAGCACATGCACACACACACACAAACACACACAAGCACATGCACACACACACACAAACACACAAGTACATGCACACACACATGCACAAGCACATGCACACACACAAGCACATGCACACACACACACAAGCACATGCACACACACATGCACACACAAACACACACAAGCACATGCACACACACACACAAACACACACAAGCACATGCACGCACACACACACACATGCACACATGATCTTTTAAAACTTTGGAAACACTTCTCATTCTTGATAACCTTATAGTAACAATCATTCTTTCCATTTGTCCATATCATAATGCATTCTGTTGCCATAGGTGTTAGCACTTTGAAATCTTGCCTTAGAATTATGCTACGTTCACAAAATAAAGTTCCTAGATCAATTGTTTAAACATAATGTGAGAATTTGTTAGAAATGTAAAGTTTCTACATTAATGGTGAACTACTGAATGAGAAGCCAGAAATTAAGACAGCAAGACATCATTTAGCAAGCTCTTCTGGTGATTCTGATGTAACTGAAATTTCAGCACCCAATAATTCAGTGACACATGATGCATTCATTTTATAGGTTGGTAACTGTGCTGAAGTAACATGACAGTCAAGGCCATGGAGCATTTACTTTTTAATGCTGAAAAATAGACGAAAGGGGAGAGTTTACAGCATTTCTATCCTAAATGACTAATTCTAGCCTAAATTGCTAATGCTTGAAATTGTTTTTAATTATGTTTTTGTATCAAGTCATAATTTCATTATTCATTTGCAAAAGACCCTTATTCTCCTTGCTCTGTGTTTTCATACTTTTTAATCTACTGGCAGTGACATGATCAATCAGAATCTAGAAGATTTCTGCAACAAAATGAAAAGATACTCTTGATACTGGGCATGTTTCTGAGAACACAGGCATCTTTGTATTATTTAATATGAATCCCACTGATACACATAGTCATGTTTTTAAAAGCAAAACATGCTAAATGAAGTCAGTCAACTGATTTATATATTATATGTATGTATATTGGTTGATTTAGTTTGAAACAATGCATTGCAGAGGAATTTCTTAAGTAATATTTCCTTTTGAATATTAAAATAGAATTTCTTCATAATGTAAAAGATATAAAGAATGAATTATACAAATGTTCAGAAGTACATCTACTGAAGAAAAAGTTTACCTTATGCTGGTTAATCTATGGTAATCTATGTATGTGTACTTTCATGTTTTTTGTTCACTCTTAATTGGACACTTTCATATATATTTTTAACAAGCAAGTGTTTCTTTTCATTGACAAGGAATAGGGTCATTGAGGCCACTTTCTTTCTGAATCACAGTTGATTGCATTAAGAAAGTTATGTAGTCTCTCAGAGAAGCAACTTAACTAAGAGGACATTCTTCCTTGATATGATTTTATAAAAGGAAAAGAAAAGAAAATATCATTAAATTATCAGGAATCATAAGTACTGCATCATCCGGAAGGCTTTATTATCCTTTTCAAATGTAAAAGGAAAGCTGTAGAAAATGGACAATCAGGACAAATTCTTATGCTACAAATTGTTTTGCCATAATTGCCTCCATAATTTGTTTTTAAAAAAATTTAAGTATCTCAAGATGGCTTCAGTAAAGTACTATGTTCGGGGCTGTCAGGAGCAAGGGCCTCTATGTGATTACACAAATGACCATTGTCACTGATAAGCACTTTGCAGGCACACAAAGCATAAGTAATAGAATAACCTAAAGAAGCAAATCTGCACACTTTGCTCATAAAACAAAATGAATACTTTGACTCGAATAAAAGTGAGAATCTTTTCACAAAACCCTACTTCTTAAAAGGCTCTTCCTGTAAGTGACCCTTTTATTATTTTAAAAATCTCTATCTTTTTCTATCAATTGTAGCATGATCACTGTAGCAAATAAAAAAGAAAGAGCTATTCCCATGAGAACTGTCAAAAAATAATCTTCTTCAGCCCTCTTTGGATATATTAAGAAATAGTTTTCATCTCTCTTAAAGTAGGTTTGAACATTTTCCTCTGATGAATACATACTCACAACAAATGGCTTCAAATTTCTCATGTATTTCACCAATGAGAGTCCCCTTTCCTTTTTAATCCCTAGTGGCTTAAGGTATTATATTAACAGAAAGTTTACAGCACATTTTTATAAGTAATTTCTTCATCTCTTTTCTCTTTCTAATAAAACAATAACCCAGACTGGGCAAGATTTAATGGAAGGTAGTATATTTATGCTTTTGTTCCTGGAGATTCAAAGTAGGAAGCACTTGGTGATTGCCTGGTCACTAAAGAGTACTGAGCTAAGTGAGTGTGTGTTTGTCTGTACTGATCTTTATGGTTTTATTACAAATCCAAGAAGAATCAATGAACCAGTTCTATTCTGGTGACCTTATTTAAACTTTTTTTTAGGTAGAAAGTTTTTTTTTTCCTTTATTGCATATTGTCTTTATTTATATTTCAAATGATATCCCCTTTCCTGGTTTCCCTTCCGGAATACCCCTATCCCATCTCCCCTCCCCCAGCTTCTATGAGGGTGTTCCCCCATCCACCCACCCACTCCTTCCCTCTTCCCTGCCCTAGCATTCCCCTACACTAGAACACTGAGCCTTCATAGAACCAAGGGCCTCTCTTCCCATTGATTCCCGACAAGGCCATCCTCTGCTACATATACAGCTAGAGCCATGGGTCCCTCCATGTGTACTCTTTGGGTAATGATTTAGTCCCTGGGAGGTCTAGGGTGTCTGGTTGGTTAATATTGTTCTTACTATGGGGTTGCATGCCCTCTCAGCTACCTCAGTCCATTCTCTAGCTCCTCCATTGGGGATCCAATTCTCAATCCAATGGTTTAACACCTCCCTAAAGCTTTGCTTCTAAACACCACAGTTGGTTTGTAGCCTCAGTACCTCACAACTTCAATACATGAATTCTTAAGGACACAATCAAATCATATTCAAATCATAGTGTCAATGACATTGGCTTCTAGAATTTTATATCTCTTGATCTGTGCTTGATATGGAGCTCACACTGAATATCAATTCTTTGGATTTATTTTATGTGATTTGGTTTTTGTAAAACATCAGGAAGAAAATCTAGTCATATAATTCTGTAAGATAGAAGAAATGATTCTAAATGTCCCAAGAGGACAACAGTGTAATAGCACAGGTAGTCCTTACACAATAAGGAATATTTGGAGAAACATAAACTATACTTAATATACTTCATTTTCTTACAAGTGTGAAAACCTTGAATGTAGTCATTATTCTCTTCTTCTTATTGTAATCATTTAATGCATTTTACTCTTTTCCTTCAGCCAATATGTTTTATTTTTAAACACGACTGTAAACTATACTCTTGGTGAGAAAACAGAAAGACTTTTTTTTATTCTCTCATACAATATATACCATCAGCAGTTTCCATTCCCTCCACTCATCCAGTTTTGCACACATCCCATCTTGCCCCAGAGTCACCCCCTCCTCTTTTCCATTCAGAAAAGAGTAGCTCTCCCAGGGTTATCAACTTAATATATCTTAACAAGATAAAGCACGGCTAGGCACAAACCCTCATATCAAAGCCTAAACAAGTAACCCTGCTGGACTAAAAGGGTCCAAAGAGCAGGTGAAAAAGTCAGAGTTACCCCCATCTTCAATGTTAGGAGTCCTACTAAAACACCAATCTAACAAACATACCATATCTGCACAGGACCCAGCACAGACAGAAGTAGACCCATGCAGGCTCCATGATTCCTGCTTCAGTCTCTGTGTACCCCTATGAGCCCTGCTTAGTTGATTCTGTGAGCCATGTTCTCCTAGAGTCCTCTACTGCTTGGGTTCCTACAATTTTTCTCCCCCTCTTACATGGTGTTTCCAGAGTTCAAAGAGGAAGGACCCAACGGATATCTCCACTCTGGACTTTCTCACAACCTAATACTTGGCAGTGGGTCTCTGCATTTACTCCCATCAGCTAAAGCAGACTTTCGTAACTAGTATATTTCACTATGTCAAACTTGGAAGTTTTTTCATCATGTTTGCCAACCCTCTCTGATACATAGACAGAGCTTGACTAATCATTATTGTCTACAATTTCCCTTTTATAAAAAACTATTGAATTATTCAGTATTTCTTAAAAGTTCAATGATTTTTATATTTCAGATGCACTTTTGTTTTCGATATATTCTCAGCAGGCACAGAGTCTCTCTCACTGGTCCACTGGTTCTAATATTTATTAGAATAATTTTATTTACCATATGTTTGTGTCATTGGAAATGTTAGGAGAAAAATTGAATTCTGAATGTGAAAGGTCTTTTCTTCTTCTATCAAAAGGAAAAAATGCATTCTCTGACATTAATAAAAGTCATGCTGGCGTTCTTTTACAAGAGACTCGCCAAAATGACAAAGAGCATGAAAAATGTAATTAGGTGTTTGGTTGAACTGAGTTGGTTGGTTTGTTCTCCTATCTGATAAATTCAAGTGCATAAAAATAAAATTACAATTAATAAGAAAGTGGAAACGTGGGAGAAATATTGATATGCTTGGTAATATTAAAGTAGTTGTCATTATTTTATATGCTTATGGTAGAAAAAAATAGATTTGACTTTTTTGCGAATGTTGCTGAATTTTCCTCTGAAAAACACTATAATAATTGGATTTATTTATTCAGTTCTCACTGAAGTACTAGCTGAATTAAGTTTCAAAAAATAATCAAGTATTCTCTATCTCTAAATATATTAACTAATCTATAAAGGTTTGACATTCATTAATGCTTGCTGAGGGAAAAAATGAGTTCTGGAGATTGTGTTTTTCTCAGCACTGCATTAACTTATTTCCACAAACCCTGCTTAAGCTTTGATTTCTAAATCTCTCCCCAGTGAAATCATACCTCAAAGATGTTTCATTAAAATGACAAGATAAGCTGTCTTGTATCCCTATGCTGGCTTGAGGAAAGAGGGGCCGAATCTGGGAGATCTTGCAAAATTGTTCCTAAATTTTAGGGAAAGAAACAAAGAAGTATTACCTCAACAAAAAATGGGCAGCATCTCCATCATCAAAATAATAGTCCAAAGAGAAAGCTGCTGATGTTCCAAGCTTTGAATTTCTCTGTGATCTTATTATCATTGTGGTTTCATTATTAACTTGTCAAGACTGAGAATATGGAGTTTATGTTGTGGACTGTAAGAACTGTTAGAAGTCTAGTTTTTCTAGTGATCTATTTTAGAATTTCTTTCTATGCTGTGCTGTATCCTGTGTGCATTTGCCCACCTCTCTGTTGTTTGGATATATTTTCTAAGAGGGTTAATAGTAGTTTAAATTGCTTAACTGTACTTCTAAATCTTATTTCAAGCCATATGAAATTGCTGAAGTTTGACCACTTTTGACCTATAAAAATGCCAACTTCATATAGTTCAAGCTAATAAAAATCCTAATTCTCCAGGAGAGAAGGAACATCCTACCATCCCATAATCATTTTTAGTTATGGATGAAGCTAAAAATCTACCCTACCCTGGTTGATCATTTATAGGCTATTTGACATTTAAAAGAATTCTGCTGCAGATTTTTGGCATTTAGAAGGAACTTTTAAGTAAGAAGACTTTCTCCTTGTTGCTGCACCCTGGGAAACAGACCTTTGAAAAGATACCTAACAGTCTCCATGGCTATATTTCTTCTGTTTACACAGTATTTCTTCATAGACATATTTGATATGTCAGTTAATATAACATTGTTTTTTCTTTGTTCTAAATGAATATGCTATGATCATTCTAATTAAATCAAGCAATGTTTGAATAACTTGAGTGCCAGTATCCAAATTATACTTTATGAGTGAGTGAATGATTAATCCATCCACTGCATCTTAATTATTCCAGAACTGATTCTGATGTAGGAGTTACCTCTTTTTCATTGTGTTCTCATTTCAAGGTAAACTTTAAAATATCACCAAATTTCAGAAACTAAGAGATCCCCTAAGCACATTCTCTTTTCTTTGTTGAATGCACTGTTAATATGAATGCTTACTTGCTAAAACAAACACAGTGATACTTTTAAAGACTTGTGGGTTGAGTAATTCCTTTAAAAAATCGTAATCTATTCTTTTTCTTCTTTTCCCTAACATAGAATGGCATAGTCCTGTAAAAGACCCCAGAATACCATATGTCATAAGAGCAAACATAGTGTATTTCTTTGAAAGGATGGGGATAAATTTCCCCTATACTAAAAATCCCTAGCTGCCATGGACGCTTTGAGTGAAAAATGGTCCTTATCATTTCTTTGTGGACTGCATTTTCCCTCTGTTTATATAGGCTATAAATAGGACACAAAGCATCCTGAATGAGATCAGATAGTATGCAAAGATTTTAGAGATGAATTTAAAAGGAACACAATATGACCTTGACCTAAATCTTTGCCAAGAGCTTTTGTTATCCTCACTTACACCCTTTGACATGTGTCACTTTTCTTTGAAGAGTAAAAATAATTATAAATAGTAAAAACATTACTGTTCAGTGGACAAGCCATATAAATACTTGAATACCTTTAGTAAAATCACTAGTATACTCCTTTATGATAGATTTGTCTGTGGCAATTTATCAGCATATGGACCTTACTAAAACAACTGCCTTCTAGACCCTTGACTCCTACAAGTATTTCATCCATGCCTAAAGCATAATGTGAAAGTTGGCTAGTATTAATTATTAATATGAACTATTTTTCTCCCTTGAAATACTATGTATCAAATAAGCAGATATTTTTCAAAGAAGATTTTATTTCTTCTCAGCTTAACCAGCAAAGCTCTTTATTAAGTGCAAATTCTCTTCCAACCTGACATGCATCAAGGGAACAAGGATACATTACCTGAGGAGGATCCCTTACAATTCCTTCTGTGTTTGAGCTGGAATTATGCACTGAATAAGTGCCCAGTGGTTCTACACTGATACTTGGAAGAGTTCATGAGCAATTGCATGAAGAATAGGCTGAAGGACTGATGACTAGAACAGTGCTTCCTTATCACATTCTCTGCAGACCCAGATGTTTTAAGAGCCAGAGCCAAAATCAGTTTGAAATCATAAATCTTTTCTAGTTAGTCCCCAAACATACACAAAAGACACTGCTCATTTGTATTAGGCATTATGTCATATGTCTATAATGCATGCACTTAGGAAGAAATGTAGGAGAATCAGGAGGAGTTTAAGGCCAGTTTGGGCTATATAGAGTTTAAAGCCTGCCTAATAAATAAAATTTCCCCTCAAAACTCTCTCTGACTACAGGCCTAACTATTTTAATACAGTATAAAATACCTATGGGAGTGGTACTACAGAATCGGCCTAACATAGCATAGTTGTTTCCTCACATAGATATGAAAGAAGCCATAGGAGTTCTTGAATTGAAATGAAAGCAATTACAAAGGTCAAATATACATCTCAACCCAAATCATGTGTGACTTTAAGTTTTAAAGAATGATAAGTTTTAAATGCCAATATTTTCTCTGGCTTTGCTAGATATTAGTGGGGTACTTAGTGGAGTATTTAGTGAGGTATTAATATTACCTATGAATTCATTTTAAAACATGCACAAACATCATAATTCAACATGCTCATATCTCTAAGGTATTTGGTGCCTAATTTTATAATTCTGTGCCATTCTCTTTAACAAATGATCTCACATAATTCAGTGGTGCCCATAGTTGTTTGCTCACTAAACTCCAACTATAGGTTTTCTCTAAAAAATCATCCTATGTTTTATTGTCCTGTGTTCATGGACATTCTGAAGGGTTTAATTTTAGAAATCTTGAAGTTGGAAAAGCTTTGCACCAAGCAAAAAATTTAAAATACTAAATGACTTAGTATTGCCTTAATTTCTTGAAAGACAGAAAGGAAGGGTGGATTGTAGTTATTTCTCCTGCTTTTATACCAAGACTTGCAGAGAAATCCTTCCTTTTTCTATCTTGCTCCATTGATGTAAATTACAATGTTAAGTAGTGCTCATGTATACTACAGGGGTCTATCTTCAGCTCCTTTCTGAGGCAAGATGCCTAGTCAGCCCTTTATACTTTGTTATACAGGCTTTGTGTTCCTCTGCAAGTTTCGAATAGGATGGATTGTTTTGTTATCTGAATACACCTATCTATAAGATAGTAGAGTATGCCTGCAAGTGACAGCTTTAACTAAACAGGTTTTTTTTTGCCCAAACATCTTCACCCCACTTTCAGTAAGTTTGTCTTTTCTTTGAATGACATAGGTAACTATTGAACTCAAAGACTAAATGATAAAGGGTTAGTTGACAAGTCACAGAAGATCAAATAAAACTAAATGTTAGCAGTAGGTACACATGTGTAGAGTACATGGGTATATAAGAATAGACAAAAAAGATAATGAAGAAAAGGGCTGAAGATGTAGTTCTTGAGAAATATGAATGGCTTGTTTTAATTTGCATTTCCCTAATGACTAAGGGTGTTGAATATCGTTTTTAGGTACTTCTCAGCCATTCGGTATTCCTTGGCTGAGAATTCTTTGTTTAGCTCTGTACCCCAATTTTTAGATTTTTTTTATTAACTTGAGTATTTCTTATATACATTTCAAGTGTTATTCCCTTTCCCGGTTTCCGGGCAAACATCCCCCTCCCCCACCCCTTACTTATGGGTGTTCCCCTCCCCATCCTCCCCCCCCTTGTCGCCCTCCCCCCAACAATCTAGTTCACTGGGGGTTCAGTCTTAGCAGGACCCAGGGCTTCCCCTTCCACTGGTGCTCTTACTAGGATATTCATTGCTACCTATGAGGTCAGAGTCCAGGGTCAGTCCATGTATAGTCTTTAGGTAGTGGCTTAGTCCCTGGAAGCTCTGGTTGCTTGGCATTTTTGTACATATGGGGTCTCGAGCCCCTTCAAGCTCTTCCAGTTCTTTCTCTGATTCCTTCAATGGGGGTCCTATTCTCAATTCAGTGGTTTGCTGCTAGCATACCATTTTCTTGGAAAGTTGTTTTCCAGCCTTTCACTCTGAGGTAGTGTCTGTCTTTGTCTCTGAGGTGTGTTTCCTGTAGGCAGCAGAATGCAGGGTCCTCATTGCATATCCAGTTTGTTAATCTATGTCTTTTTATTGGGGAGTTGAGGCCATTGATGTTGAGAGATATTAAGGAATAGTGATTATTGCTTCCTGTTATATTCATATTTGGATGTGAGGTTATGTTTGTGTGCTTTTCTTCTCTTTGTTTTGTTGCCAAGATGATTAGTTTCTTGTTTCTTCTAGGGTATAGCTTGCCTCCTTATGTTGGGCTTTGCCATTTATTATCCTTTGTAGGGCTGGATTTGTAGAAAGATATTGTGTAAATTTGGTTTTGTCATGGAATATCTTGGTTTCTCCATCTATGTTAATTGAGAGTTTTGCAGGATACAGTAACCTGGGCTGGCATTTGTGTTCTCTTAGGGTCTGTATGACATCTGTCCAGGATCTTCTGGCTTTCATAGTTTCTGGCGAAAAGTCTGGTGTGATTCTGATAGGTCTGCCTTTATATGTTACTTGACCTTTTTCCCTTATTGCTTTTAATATTCTTTCTTTATTTTGTGCATTTGGTGTTTTGACTATTATGTGACGGGAGGTGTTTCTTTTCTGGTCCAATCTATTTGGAGTTCTGTAGGCTTCTTGTATGTTTATGGCTATCTCTTTTTTTAGGTTAGGGAAGTTTTCTTCTATGATATTGTTGAAGATATTTACTGGTCCTTTGAGCTGGGAGTCTTCACTCTCTTCTATACCTATTATCCTTAGGTTTGATCTTCTCATTGAGTCCTGGATTTCCTGTATGTTTTGGACCAGTAGCTTTTTCCGCTTTACATTATCTTTGACAGTTGAGTCAATGATTTCTATGGAATCTTCTGCTCCTGAGATTCTCTCTTCCATCTCTTGTATTCTGTTGGTGAAGCTCGTGTCTACAGCTCCTTGTCTCTTCTTTTGGTTTTTATATCCAGGGTTGTTTCCATGTGTTCTTTCTTGATTGCTTCTATTTCCATTTTTAATTCCTTCAACTGTTTGATTGTGTTTTCCTGGGATTCTTTAAGGGATTTTTGTGGCTCCTCTCTATGGGCTTCTACTTGTTTATGTATGTTTTCCTGGAATTCTTTCAGGGATTTTTGCGATTCCTCTCTGTAGGCTTCTACTTGTTTATTAATGTTTTCCTGTGTTTCTCTAAGGGAGTTCTTCATGTCTTTCTTGAAGTCCTCCAGCATCATGATCAAATATGATTTTGAAACTAGATCTTGCTTTTCTGCTGTGTTTGGATATTCCGTGTTTGCTTTGGTGGGAGAATTGGGCTCCGATGATGCCATGTAGTCTTGGTTTCTGTTGCTTGGGTTCCTGCGCTTGCCTCTCGCCATCAGATTATCTCTAGTGTTACTTTGTTCTGCTATTTCTGACAGTGGCTAGACTGTCCTATAAGCCTGTGTGTCAGGAGTGCTGTAGACCTGTTTTCCTGTTTTCTTTCAGCCAGTTATTGGGACAGAGTGCTCTGCTTTCGGGCGTGTAGTTTTTCCTATCTACAGGCCTTCAGCTGTTCCTGTGGGCCTGTGTCGGGTGTTCACCAGGCAGGTCACTTGCAGCAAAAAGTTGGTCTTACCTGTGGTTCCGAGGCTCAAGTTTGCTCATTGGGTGCTGCCTATGAGCTCTCTGTGGCGGCAGCAACCAGGAAGATCTGCGCCGCCGTTTCTGGGAGCCTCTGTGCACCAGGGTTCCAGATGGCGTTTGGTGTTTTCCTCTTGTGTCAGAGATGTGTGCAGAGTGCAGTCTCTTCTGGTTTCCCAGGCGTGTCTGACTCTCTGTAGGTTTAGCTCTCCCTCCCACGGGATTTGGGTGCAGAGAACTGTTTATCTGGTTTGTCCCTTCTGGTTCTGGCGGTGTCTCAGGCACTGGGGTCCTGCTGCTCCTTGGCCCTCCCCCACAGGAACCCAGAGGCCGTATACAGTTTCCTCTTGGGCCAGGGATGTGGCCAGGGGTGGGCAGTGTTGGTGGTCTCTTCCGCTCTGCAGCCTCAGGAGTGCCCACCTGACCAGGCGGTGAGGTCTTTCTCCCACGGGGTTTGGGAGCAGAGAGCTGCTGCGGGCCGGGATCCGCGGGTTTGGGACTCCTGATAAACACAGGAAGTGCCAGGTCCTAGAGGAATTTTGCCTCTGTGTGTTCTGAGTTCACCAGGCAGGTCTCTTGCAGCAGAAAAGTTGGTCTTACCTGTGGTCCCGAGGCTCAAGTTTGCTCGTGGGGTGCTGCCTATGAGCTCTCCGCGGCGGCAGCAACCAGTGTACCCCATTTTTAATAGGGTTACTTGATTGTCTGAAGTCTAACTTCTTGAGTTCTTCGTATATATTGGATATTAGCCTTCTATTGGATGTAGGATTGGTAAAGATCTTTTTCCAAGCTGTTGGTTGCCGTTTTTTCCTAGTGACAGTGTCCTTTACCTTATAGAAGCTTTGTAATATTATGAGGTACAATGTGTTGATTCTTCATCTCAGAGCGTAAGCCATTGGTGTTTTGTTTAGGAAATTTTCCCCAGTGCCCATGTGTTAGAGGCTCTTCCCCACATTTTCTTCTATTAGTTTGAGTGTATCTGGTTTGATGTGAAGGTCCTTGATCCACTTGGACTTGATCTTTGTATAAGGCTATACGAGTGGATTTATTTGCATTCTTCTGTATGCTGACCTCCAGTTAAACCAGCACCAGCACCAGTTGTTGAAAATGCTCCTTTTTTTCCACTGCATGATTTTAGCTCCTTTGTCAAAAATTAAGTGACCATAGGTGTGTGGGTTCATTTCTGTGTCTTCAATTCTATTCCATTGATCTACCTACCTGTCTCTGTACAAATACCATACAGTTTCATCGCTATTGCTCTATAATACTGCTTGAGGTCAGGGATGATGATTCCCCCAGAACCACTCCTGGACATATACCCAAAAGATGCTCCAACATATAACAAGGACACATGCTAAGTGAGGTAACCTGATCACAGAAAAAACACACATGGTATGTATTTACTGATAAGTGGATATTAGCTCAAAAGCTCGGATTACCCAAGATACAATTCACAGACTACAGGAAGCTCAAGAAGGATGGCCAAAGTGCCGATGCTTCAGTTCTTCTTAGAAGGGGAAATAAAAATATTCATAGGAGGAGTTATGGAGACAAAGTTTGGAGCAGAGACTGAAGGAATGGCCATTCAGAGCCTGCCACACCTAGCAATCCAGCCCATATGCATATAACCACCAAACCCAGACAGTATTGCTGATGCCAAGAAGTACATGCTGACAGGAACCTTATATAACTGCCTCCTGAGAGGCTCTGCCAGAACATAACAAATCCAGAGGTCAATGCTAGCAGCTAACCATTGAACTGAGAATGGGGTCCCAATTGGAGGAGTCAGAAACAGTATTGAAGGAGCTGAAGGGGCTTGCACTCCAATAAGAACAACAATACCAACCAACCAGAGCTGTCAGGGACTAGATCACCATCCAAGGAGTACACATAGATAGACCCATGCCTCCAGCTGCATATGTAGCAGAGGATGGCCTTGTTGGGCAACAATGGGATGAGAAGCCCTTGGTTCTGCTAATGCTAGTGTAGGGAAATGTCAGGGTGGAAAGACTGAAAGAGGTGAGTGGTTGAGTGGGGGGAACACCCTCATAGAAGAAGGGGGAGGTGGATGGGATAGGGTATTTATGGACAGGAAACCGGAAAAGGGAATAACATTTGAAATATAAATTTAAAATTATCCAATAAAAATAAAATGGAAAGACACACTTTAAAATTTAAAAATCAAAATAAAAAGTCATATGAAAGGCCCCAGTTTTGATAGCCAACACTGCAAAAGGAAGCAAATAGTATTTGTTCAGCTTAATATGGTGGTACCTGCCTGTGATTCTAGCCCTCAGGAAGTTGAGGCAGAAGAATCCTGAATTCCAGGCCAGATTGGGATGCCTATAAATACAGTAGGATTGACAACAAAACATTGAGATGATAGCAGTAGTGAGTTGATAGGACTGTTGTCATGCGAGGATAGAGTGTTCACTGTGCACCTTGAGTTGCTTTGAACGCTTTCCTGCTCATCCTTACTCCTGCACAGATCCTTATAATGACTGAACCATTTGTCAAAACCTTTTAACGTCTGTCAAAAACTGTTAAAGCACTAGTTATTTAAATGGTAGACAGTCCCTGTTTTTATCTTCTTTCTGCGCTTCTAACTCACTAAAGGATCTCAATTCTTCAGAAGAAAAAAGGGGGCTGTGAGAGTAGCAGCATAGATTGTCACTTTTTGGCTCCTTCAAAAACATATATCATTAAAAAAAACAAACTAAACAGTAGTGAATAGATACTCTTTGGAGTACATATAAGATTAATATTTAAACTATAACCAGAGACCTTTAGAAAAGGAAATTTGGTGTCCCATGCCTAGAAGCACAATGGTAACAAAAACCAACCAAACAACCAACAGACAAACAATTTTGTATTTATACTTCTTCTTAGGTCCGAATTCTTAAATCACCTGGTGATTTGTTTTGTTTGCCTTTTACCCAAATTGATTTTGCCTTTTAAAAGAGAAACATTATTATTGTCTTGCTTAAAAATGCCTGCATTGGGTTGGAGAGATGGCTCAACAGTTAAGCTTTTAGAGAAGACCTTAGTTAGTTCCTAGCAGCCATGTCAGGTTTCCCACTACCAAGGCTCTAGATACCTCTAAGCATCCTCATTAATTTTGGAAACCTACACCTATATGCACAAACCTGCATACACACACACACACACACACACACACACACACACACACACACGCTCATTTAAAAAATACAAAATGTTTTATATGTTACTGAATATGAAGTAGGTATTTGTAAAGGATCCATTAGTGTACACTGTCCAATTAAAATGCGCACAAAAAACACAGGGGCTGGGATGATGACTCATCTGGATGAGGGTTAAAGTGCTTGAATGGCTCTTAAAAGTAAAGAAAATATGATATGCTACACAACAATAGAGCAAAGGCTTATTTCCAAACCTTTGACTCTCAGTTCCAGGAGGCCACATTTGCCAATGGAAAGCCCTAGGAGCCACTAGTGTTGAGAGACAGCCAACCAGAGTGCTCAGTCTACGTGTGTGTCAGCACTCAGGCTGCTTCCTGGAAGTAACTTGGAATGTCGTCCTGGTAGTCTCTTCCTCATGTAGCAGCTCTGCCTGCCCCACACAGCCCTACTCTGCTCGAGCCCAATCCTGAACTGGCTGGTAGCACCCTGAATCCTAGCACCTCACTGCTCCTCCTTCCTTAGATTTCTTAGCTGAAAGAAATAAACTACTTTATGATGGAGAACTTTTCCAGGGAAAATAAAATGTCATAAATGCATACATTAAAAAAAATTCAGTTTTCAATCCCTAATCAATTTTTAATCCTACCTCCATAAGCAAGGTGTGATCCTAGAACCAACTTAAAGATCCAGGGTCAGATAGCTACAGTATACGGTTAGAGCAGCAGAAATAACATAGACCCTGCCTAAACAAGGTAGAAAGATGTCCTGTGACCTCTACAAGTGTGCTGTGGCATTTGCATGACAACCCTCCTCCCACTGCCATACACACTTATTTTAATAATTAATTTGAAAGATAGAAAATTTCATATACACATGATCTTCCTGTACTTAAAAGATAAATATCACGTAAGTTGCTATGCAAAACTATGGAGTGACAAGGAATATATGCTAATAAAAACAGTGAAGTTATTAATTGCCTTTCTGCAGTTGCACAGGAACTTGTTGGGCAAGGTGATTCATTATAGAATCTGAAAAGCAGGAGAAGAACAGTACAATTTGAAAGTTAGATTGACAGCTGATGAATTGTCCCACTCACCGCTTGCATGCCAACCATCAGCAATTAAGAGTTGCAGTCTCTTCATTCACAGCATGTTTGTGTACCTGGCAGTGGACTACCTTTAATGCTGGATGGGGAGACATTGTTACAATTGCCTGGGTATACTCTCATAATGGCAGATTTTGCAAAGTCATTTCCACTCCACTCATGCTAGACACCAAGGAACATGCAAAAAAAAGCTTTTTAGATAACTATTAAATTAAAGCTATTACTTCTAGATATACTACCTTGTAGATGGTTGTCTTCAGATTACAAAATGATTCCTCTATTAGCCTATTTGAAACTAGCAAAGGAACACAAAGCTTGCATAGCAAAGTGTAAAGGACTGCCTATGGACTCTGGCCTCAGTGAAGGAGCAGAAGCAAACACTTCTGATATATATGAGCACAATTTAATATTGCAGCTTACATTAGTGGATAAAGATGGAAAAAGGAAGAATCTGCTTGTATGTATATGTGTATATACATCTATACATATACACATACATGCACACGCACACACACGCACGCACACACACACACACACACACACACACACATATATATATATATATATATATATATATATATATATATATATATATGCTTCATACCTGTCTCACATATATATGCTTCATACCTGTCTCACATATATATGCTTCATACCTGTCTCACATATATATGCTTCATACCTGTCTCACTCTTGACTCTGCATTGAAATAAATGGGAAGCATCTCAATTGAAAGTAGCCTTATACTGAATGCTGATGTTCTTACTTACTTTCTACTATGGTGAAGCCTGGTTTATTTGACTGGCCCTTGCAAAGGTCCTTCAACACCTCAGAAGCAAATTTGAAGATCCATATAGTATTTACATTGGCAGCATGTGCTTTAGAGCAGGAATGGACACCACTTTCTATATAAAGAACAAACTGGTAAGCATTTTAGTTTTCCCAAGCCACAAAGTCTATATCACAACTAAATTCTGTTCATATAGCACAAAAGCTGCCATAAATGATGCTTTATGAATGAGAGTGTTTCTATAAGATGGTGGGGATTGAAAATTGAATTTCTAACATTGCTGTGTAGTATATGATATTCTTCTTTACTTTTAAAAGCCATTCAAAGCATGAAACTATCCTTAGCAAAGGGGTTGTAACAAACTGGAGACAAGTTGCTAGTAACCATCAGAGCTAGGGTTCATCGCTATTCAAGGTTTTTGTGTTGGTTCTATCTGTCCATTCCCTATTCTATGAACCAAAGAAAATTCATTTATCTATCTTTGCTTCAGCTTCTTTGGCTGGAAAACAAAATGGGATCTAATTTTAATTGGGTTTATATTGGGTGGCATATACTAGGCCCTCAGTAAATGCTAGATGTTATCAATATTCCTACCTCCAAAAGAGATCTTTGCCTTATCTTATCAGAAAGACTTGCTTTTCTTGCTTTTTTTTTCACTAGTGTTTCATGCCCTTAGTAAATGATTGATTCTGATAAAACACACAAGGTATTTCAAAGGTCTCTTTGAAATATTAATTATTTAAAATATAGGATGTGAGATATTTTACCAGCGGCATCAACAATGTTTTCCTGATAAACATTAACATTCAGGTTTATTGGGTGTTTGTTTATTTATAGAACACATAATTTTCAACTACCAATATTCTAGCATATAGGTAGCTGAAGAGAAAATGAGTAAGCATAAACATTATTTTTTAACTACTGTTTCCTATTAAGATCTCTTTCCTTAGGCAAGCTGCCAGAAATGTGCCTCTGGCCAAAACGTTCCTACATAGAGAGTCTACCATTAGAAATCCATTCATGTGTGTTAACAAGCATCTCTTTAAGATGCAAATACAACAGGCACCCTTAATTCTCAAGTCAATTTCCCTGATAAACTCTTACATAGCACACAACTTGTAAGTAGTTGGGGCAAAATCAACTAAGTGTTCATCATTCATCAGTTGAAAGTAGAATATCCAATTACCTTATGACATCATCCAACCCCTCCAAAGTATATTCCATGATTCTAAGCAACCTAAAACAGTTCCCTGAGGTTGAAATTATCTCAATTGAGTACTGTGCACTTTGATGTTTATGTGGACTTCATTGCTGGAAACTCATGAATTACCTGTTCTGACAATGAGATAAGGTAACAAAATGAGTATAAGTCTACTTTGTGAAACATCGTTCCCCCATACTTGTAATTTTCATTACCGGAGTTTAATTCTGTAAGCAGCTGGAACGTGGGCACGCAGTATTTTTCTATATTCTCTGACAAATGTTAGTCTCTGTATAGTATAATCATCGACCTGCCGCACCTTAGCTCAGGGTTGCTACTGGCTTCTTCTAAGCGCCAATCACTGCAAGTTTTTCTCCCTTTGAACAGGAGCATCTGCTTTCCTCACTTCTAGAGCATGGTGTTTTCTATTTATACCTGCTTTTAATCTCTCTGGAATAATACCTTGATTCTTTTTTACCACAGTTTCTGCCTGTAAATCACTTCATAAACCATTATCTTAGGGACCATCTGCTGGTTTTTCCAAATCACCGTTACCTTCTTTCTAATTAAACCACAAACAAGCAAAATGCTGCCGTCAGGTAGTGGCTTTCTAGGCGCTATAGACTATATACTTGTCGTTCAGGATTCTTTTACATCTGTGAAATAAGTGCCTTGCATAATGGTTTGATTTCTCTTATTTCTGATTTACTGACAGCGCTACTCTTAGACTTAGCCAGAAATATTAATGTGTGCAGCATGGTGTACTGTTTTCACCATATTGCAGGGGACTTTCTTGGTCTTCATTCCCTTCTGTTGTACCAAGTTAAACTGTGAGAGCTATTATTTATCAGCCCAGGGCCTTCTTTTTTTTTATGGATTCCTGAGAAAGGATTTTGTTTGCTTCTTCTTTGATAAGTGAGCCGTCTTCTAATTCCATGTCATGTGCAAATCCATACATCATGCACATGTTCTTAATCTGGACCATGATAGATTATGTGAGAAAGATTGAATCTAACACTGCTTTTTCTGGCGCTTCACTTGTCACTGCCTTTTTAAGCTGTCAGCTTCCGGTTACTACTGCTGATGACCTTAGTCACAAAACCAATTTAAGTTTTCTACATAGGCTTTTTACCAAAAGTGTCCAAATGAACCAGCTAAGTTGGCCCAGGCTTATATGCAGAACAATATATGCCACTGTGGATTAAATTCTATTCATTTTTCATAATTGATTTCTCTCCCATGCCAGTCTTTTTGTAGACTGCTATGAAGCTGGTCTTGAATGTCACCTTCAGCACATTACTTTCCTCCTGAAGATCTAACCATGGATTTTTTACAGTTGCTTGAAGCCCTTTGGATCTGGTCCCTTTGATAGTCTAAACCCATTTAGATCTGTTCTCTGATCATTTCTATTTCATTGTAACTGTGGGTCTATCAAGACTTTCTCTCCCCATGGCTTATCATGCTGGCCATACTTACATTCTCTCAAGTGACTATGCTGATTCAAAATGACCTCCACTCTTTTCTTCATTGAGAACTGTATGTGCTGGGAGTAGGGATAGAGTTCAATGGTAGAGTGTTTGCTCAATAAAGACAAAGTCTGGTTTCAAACGCCAGAACGATAAAAATACATAGTAAGAAAGGGCTGGAGAGATGGCTCGGCAAGTAAGAGCACTGAGTGTTCTTCCAGAGGACCTGAGTTTGATCACTAGCACCCATATGGTGGTTCACAAGCTATCTGTAATGTCACTTCCAGGGCATCCAACCCCCTCTTCTGGCCTCCATGGTCACCAGACACACACATGGTACACAGACATGCATACAAGCAAAGCACGCATATTAAAATACCCATAATAAAAATAAATACTAAAACAAACTTGTAAAGTATATAGTAACAGTCAAAATTAATATCAGGTGATATAAAATCGGAAGTTTCCCCAAGTGGTAGAGATAACAAAAAGAAGGTGATTCTGTCCTTGGATTGTGGTGGTTACACGGGTATATATCAGTCTGTTGAAACACCTCAAACTGTACACCTAAGTTCTGTAAGTATCATTATTTGTAAGTTTGTATACTTGCAGTGTATACAGAAAGAGAGAATGGCCACACACAAGTATGCATTGAGTTACAGTCTCAATTTGTCTTTAAAACAGTTATAATTGTTGATAGCTTGGTTCTATTTCTCTTTCATTTACATGTAACTACAATGCCTAAATTACTACAGAAATGTAATGGTTTTGGAGGCTTGATTTAAGCCCTACTGATTCATAACTTCTATCCCTGTTTTTCTAGTTCATAGAAAGCATAGTTGAATTTTTAAAATTAATATATACAAATACTATCTCATATAGAAGGGTCCTACCCTCAGTAAGAAACATTGTTTCTTTGGGATCACTTATCACTAGTTGATATTGACTTTCTTCAGTTTTTACAGCGAACATCAGTTATAAAATGGAAAATTTGAGGAAACAATAATGAAGTCCCTTTAAGATTTTAGGAAATTACATCCTTAATCTGAACCTCTCCCAAATTGGAAACTTTTGAAAAAAAATTGGGTTTTGGATTAGGTTTGCTCAACTGATAAAATGTGCACAAATTTATAAAATACAGCAGATGGTGAAAACAAAAAACCTGTTCCCAAGCATTGAAGATAAATTACACGGAATTTAGATTTGGATTAGTAATTCTCAATCCTAGTGAACTAGAGTGCCATCTTCAATAATAGAAGTGGCCATTATACTCTTTAGTTAATAGATGCATAATTAATATTCAAATTAACAATGTTTGATACCAGAATGAAAGCAAAGAATCATAAACAGTAAAGCTACATTAATGGAAGACACATAACTCAGAGGTCAGACATTCCACTGTTACACATAGTATAGTAAGCAATACGAATTATATGTTCTCATTCTCTTATGATTTTCTTTGCTCTTCAACTTCCCTAGAGCAGTACAGAGGTGCTGCAAGGTGGATAGTACATAGACAATGGCTTGGTAGCACTCCAGAGGAACAGTATGTTTAGGAAACCCCTAATCTATTATAATGAATTCAATGCAAAGCTACATAGTATTTGTCCTGGAGAAACATATGACTTGTTTTTAAAGCAGACAAACCTATCATTCACCTTAGATAGAAGCTCCGTTTCATGTTAGACTATCGCTATGAAAATAGACTTTTAAATCTTGTAGAAATTGTGAGAAACCTATAGAGAATTCTCTCACATCAGTATGTGCTGGCCATCAGGGAATAGTTTTGCACAAAAGCATAGCAGAGAATATTAATTTACCTAGTGTTTGTTTTAATCTGTAAGCATCGCCAAACACTTTTGGGGAAATAAGTCAATACCATGGAGGTTAACTTTATTGCTGAAAACTGTTTCATCATCTATTGAATGATAAATCCCATGGGAAACATGAGGCAGAAGGTGTCACCCACACCTTTCATTTCACCAGATGATAAACTGCTCACAGAGTCCTGAATCTACATAAAGCCTGCCTAGCTCTTCAGTGTTCTTGATGACTAATTGTGTGATGAGAGATTATGAAGTGTACTGTGGATTGTTACTTCTCAGCCATGCCCACATATAATAATGTCAGTGGCTAAAAATCATTACTAAATTACCTTGTGATATTCCTTTACTCAGCAAAATAAGTAGTGTAAGTTTTCTAAAAAGCAGCTTTTCTGTGTTCAATATTCTTCTTACAATAAAAAAGGAACACATTTTCCTATTGAGTTAACTTCATACACAATAAAAAGTTACTCCCTACTAATTACATATAAATGTGAATTCATAGTTGGAAATTGGAAATTTTAAGTGAACTGTCATTCTCACACAATTCAATCACAAACCAAATTTCACTGAAATTCATTCAAAATGAAAAGTAATATTTTTCTCGTGACCATAGTGGTTTTCATTTTGTTTTGGAAGGAATAAAGATTGGCCCTGTGATTATATTTTAAAACTTAGATCTATTAAGGTTAGACATTGTATGAAAATCACTCAGCTCCATTTAAAGTTATCACAGAGCAGATGAAAATGTAATGGACTGAGGAATTGTAATTCTTCTCTTTGATAAGTGTGAGATGTTTATAAAAATCTGTTCTTACTGTTTCTTTTGTGGTTTTGGAAGCACCATGTTGTATATGTGTTGTCAACAGAAACAGTATCACTCCCAGGGCATGAGTGATGGGTAATAAGAGAAAAAACTCTGACGGTTATAATGGTTTATGACAGAGAAAAATATAACATAACAAACAGATAAGCAATAGTTTCATGATTTTAAATCTTCTTGTTGTTGATGATATTATTGGTTTTATTTTTAAGATATGGATTCTCTATGTAGCCCTGGCTGTTCTGGAACTCACTTGTAGACCAGGTTAGCTTCAAATTCAGAGATCCGCCTGCCTCTACCTCTGTAGTGCTGGGCCTAAAACCATGCACCACTGCTACCCGGCCATGAATAATAAGAAAGGTAAACATCAGGGGAAATATGTAAATATGTCCAAGTGAAAAAAGGAATGATGATGAGAAATATGCTATATCATAATAGTTTTTTAAAAGGCTAGGGATCAGGATGGATTTTTGCCATCTTTATGTTTGTATTCCACATTTTTACTCTAATCAAAGTATACCATCATTAAAGATTTTTTAATGAAACAATATCAAGGACATTATGTTATAAAATTTCATATTTTCATTTAATTTATAGAAACCATAAATAGATGTTGTTTTGCGCACTGTTATGTGCACTTGTTTGCACATGCTCGTTTATGCAGTCTTTAGAATTAGCATTTTCACAAGACCACAGGAGATCCACTTGAATTGTTACCCTCTCTCTGTTCATTAGCTGTGAAAATTTCTTCCCTATCTTCATAATTCTTTTTGTGACTTCTGCTTAAATATTGCAGTTCAGTGGCTGAGGAGAACACTTAGTGGATACAAGTGCTTGCTGTGAAAGTGCAAGCACAGGGACCCAAATTTGAATCCCCAGAACTCATCTCAAAGCCATTCATAATGAATTAAGTGCCTAGAATTCCTCTAGTGAGGTGGAAAGCAAAGGTAGGCAAGTCACCTGAAGCTCTATTACTGGCAAACGTGGTGTTAAGTAGGCCCAGTGGAGACACACACAACAATGAAAGAGAATTCATCTCCAGCAAGGGAGAAAGTGCAGACTGACATTCTGAGGTTCTTATCTCTCTTCAGTATAGGCTATGTTCTGAGACATTTCTCTACCTCCCTTTTTGCTACAGTGCTATTTGGTAAGCCTCTCTTAAACTCAAGTTTGATCATGTAACATGGCTTCCTGTTGCTCTTAATTATACTGCCCAATATGGTGACCTCAAGACACATGTGCTATTGAACACCTGAATTCCAGCTGACCAGAACTAAGGTGTACAAAAGGACGTTATGCACTAAATTTTTAAGACTTGGTGTCATAAATATGTCAAATATATCCTTATTTCTAAATATGGTTTCTTTAATCTGAATGATTTAGATTCATACTTTGGTCCATTTACATATCATTTGATGTCTAATTTAAAATATCTAATACATAAAATTTAGTTATTCTAGCCACATTCCAACTATACCCAGCTATTTAACTACTTTGTTAATCTTTTTGTGAGCTATTGAGTGATGATTCAAATATGTCACTGATCTTTACATTTAAAAAGCACCGTCCATCTTTCTCTATTTAATAGCTGGGAATACTCTCTGTGCTACATTTTTACCAGATATTGGTTTGGAGAACCTCTGTGTTTCCTTTCCATTTTTATTCAATATCCTGTCTTAGCTTATTTTAAAAAGATAAATAGTTATGACATCGAAGAAGTTTCAAATCAAATGAAAAGCATAGTGATTTTAGCTTGTTCTTACACCATAAGAGAAATTTCCCCGTAATATAATAGTGTCTTTTGAATCAAAATAGGATTTGAATTTAACCTTAGACTGGAATAGGAGATAGTATCTTCTTCCTTAACCTCCATTCTTTTCTCTTTTTTTTCTAATTTTATTTTTCTTTGATATTTTATGTATTTACATTTCAAATGTTATCCCCTTTTCCTCTCTCTCATCTCCTCTCCCTCTGCTTCTATGAAGATGCTCCTGTTCCCACCCACCTACTCCAAACTCAATGCCCTGACATTACCTACATTGGGGAAAAAAGCCTTCACCGGACCAAGGACTTTTGCTCCCCATCGATGGTGGACAATGCCATCCTCTACAACATATGTGGCTGGAGTCATGGGTCCCTCCATGTTTATTCACTGGTTGGTGGTTTAGTCCCTGGGAGCTCTGGTCCTCTATTCTTTTCTTATCTTTCCTACTTATAAATATCCCATATTCCAGTCCCATAGATAACTCTGGTTCATAGGAGCTACCTAGTTAGGGTTTTTTCATCAGCTAGGTAATGTGGCATGAGAAGACTCAGGTCACTGTGGATTATATACAGCACAGTAGCATTCCTGTCAACTGGTCTTCTATTAAAATACTGTTAGAAATATCAGGAATGTGTTTGATGGCCAGAATTTTCAAAGGTAAGAATATGGTGCAATGTCTTAAATGTAAATGCTGTTCCTGTTAGGAAATTCCATGAACATTCTTTGAGTACTCTCCATTCTTGTTTCTAATAGTTCTTTCCTATAAGAAAAATCTTCAGGCATGCAACAGCACTCTAAAAAGCAAATGAGATTTTTTTTTTTTAGCTGATGTCTCTCAATATAGAATATGGCCTTTCAGGTGTTATGGTCACCTTTTCTTTATAGAATGTCAGCAATTCAAATTGAGTAAAGGATATGGATTAGGTAAGGATTGAATGCAAATGTGTTTTGCAAATAGTGCTTTTTGAGATAATCGCAGATGATGGTTGAATGCTGACAGCATTAATACAATCAGTATTTAACCTTGTATAACTCTGCTTCATCAAATCGCGCCCTGCACATGGATTGCATTAAGCCAGGTCAGTGGTTTCTTGCTTAGGAATATCTTAGAAGAATCTTAACAGGAAGGCAGCAGTAGCTGATCAGCTACTGTTTATTTGCATACTGAGTGTGTCATCAATAATACAAAAGACAAGGTCTTTAAGTTGAAAGAACAGTAGGATTGTCATGAATTTTGCTTAATGGTGCATAATAAGCAAAGTAGTCTGTGATGCTAGAAACTGACAGGAGCCATTAAATTAAAACAGATATATGTCTTTAATTTAAGGGTATTATGTAAATCTGACAGGAGTTTTTCCCTTTATTTTCCTGTAGTTTAACTTTAATTGCTGTAAGATTAATTCTGATTTCTCTCATCCTCCAGAGGGTGATGAGACTGGAGTGATGGATAATCTTCTGGAAGCCCTACAGTCAGGTGCAGCATTCAGAGACCGCAGAAAGCGAATTCCAAGGAATCCAGGTAAGACCCACTTTAGCTTACATAGTCTGGTGATGTGTGAATGTTCTACATCAAGTCCCTCTTCCATAAAAGAAAAGTTGATCTGAGGTCGTGTGTGGAATCTACGTAAGCCACTATGTCTAATAAGTTTGCAAGCTTTAACCCTGTAAATATATCTTTTATTGTGTGCTCTGAAAAAAATCAGAAATAAGGACTCCCACTGTGTTTAATATTAAATATTTTCACTGTTATTTTATGAGCATGAGGCTTGGGTAGAAGGTGATTAAAAACCATAAATGTAATTAAATCATTAAAAATAATTGACTCAAGCGTGTTATATTTAGCTCTTCACTGGTAAGAAAACTAAGTCAGTGTTTGTTTCTATAGTTGAGTTTTGGTTTTCCCTCTAGTGTATTGCTCAGTATTGTTAAATAGTGGGAGAGTCACCATGATCCTCAAAGTCAGAGAGTACTGCTGGAGCAATGCTTTGCTTGATTTGTTGTTGTTGGTTTGGTTTGGTTTGGTTTTCTAACAGATAAAGTTATGGTATGAAAACTGACCTCGGTGGGGAGCTACGTAAATGAAGCAAGACAAGTAGAATTCGGTCTCTGTTGAGACCACATGGGTCTGAGAAATTGTAACTGTTTTCAGGGTAATCCAAATCAGCTGTCTGATCACTCCCTCCAATACCACTTCCTTATATGTTCTTTTCATATCTTTCTTGACCTAGGAAAAAGCTAGGCATGTTGATTTTAATTTTCCCCTTCTTGGCTATAAAGCTATTTGGACAAGTAATGAAAAAAAGAAAAATTAATACTAAGTTTGCAAATGTTACTTAATTTAAATTAGTATAATTTGACTTAACTAGCATATACTGCCCAGAAGTGTTCTGTGCTTTGGACTTAAAGTTATTAATAGAATTGAAACTGGTAGCCATTGAAATTCATCAAAGGGAGAGAAAGAGTGGTACTTAGTGCTGAATTGTCCACAAAAGCTTTGGGCAATGATGAAATTCATAGCTGTAGCCCATGTAAGTTATATTCATCATTTTCCCATTGGTGTAAATTTCCTGTTTGTGTAATGGTTAATGTTCCACATTTGCCCTACATAGAAAGCTTATGGAGATGAGTTTGGTGAAGATTTGATTGAGGGGAGAATAGTACTTTAATTGGCAGATGAGACTACTTTATGTTTATAAAGTCATCAAAGATGTTCTCTAACAGTTTTGTAAAACTTAAGAAAAGAATGTTTCAAACCCTGTGTACATGTTCGTAATAAGTTTGTAAAGTATATGGCAGAGGCTATGTGGGAGGTAGTCATTCCACCATCTTCTCTCTGTCTGTGTAAAATGGTGACTACCTGATATGAGAGGCTTCTTCCATCCATTAGAAGAAACATTAGCAACACTAGTTGGTGAAAAGCAAAATGAAATAATGTTTTAATCAATATATGTTTCTGCAAGAAACTAATACAGTTTATAAATTAAAGCAAGTTATTCTGTGCCATCAAAAAAGCTGTTATTATCTTCTAGACTATATATACTAAGCATACTCATTTGCTAAAGTCCCTACTTGATAAGTCTCATATCTCATTCTGATTCCAGAAAGCCTATATGAGACAGGGAGATCTTTCATTCAATAGATTTTCATGTGTTGGTACCTGAGACAGTATACTGCTATTGTCTGTGACACACTAGGAGTATCTTCAGAAACATTATAATTATACTGATTCCATGTAATCAAAATTGCGATGTCTTTTGGTTTGTAGATTGCTTGTATAAGTAAATGAAGTTAAAACCACAACAAAAAACAACAAAACATAGTCCATTTCTTTCTCTGATAGTCATTCCTAGTAGCAACAGCTAAAGCAGGCATCCTGAGTTAAACAGAAACTAGAAGGACTTGGAGGTAGGGAAGATGAGAAAGAATCATAAGCCAACAACAACAACAAAAATCCTTCGTGCTTCTTTCTAGGAGAACTAGGGACTTCTGCAGGTCTCTGCCTGTCTTTCCTTTCTGAGCTAAATCACCTTTTCCTGCCAGTTCCACATTTTCTTAGTTTTATGGTTTGGATCCATTCCAACATCACCTTGATTTGATATTCTGAAACGTTCCCCAATTCTTCACTGGAATTCTTGGTTCTTTGCCATAACTGTCATGTCAATATGACAAGATAAAAGCAGAAACGCAGATTAGGAAAAATACTGATTGCCCAAGGAGGGAAAAAGTTTGAAAAGACAGCCAGCCCAGCCCCCAAAATAATCATCTCAAAATACAGCCAAATGACCAGGAGCAATGAAAATGTACCATTCTGCCATTGTGCATGTTATTTCCACAATCACCACTTATAGACAAAATTACTATATGCAAACCCGGAGATGTACCACTGAGGTTCTAATTCCAAAACTGTCTCAATTCCATGTTTAAACACATCAGGCATTAGAAAATAAAAGTGTAGATAAATTATATGATTAGTTGTCTAAATTACCAGTTTTTACCATGGAACCTCTTATTCCCCCTCTCTCAGCATGCACATGTGGGCAAACACACACACACACACACACACACACACACACACAGAGAGAGAGAGAGAGAGAGAGAGAGAGAGAGAGAGAGAGAGAGAGAGAGAGAGAGAGAGAGAGCATCACAGGGAAATAAAAAAGCATTCACAACTCTATTACCTTTGGTCCATTAAATTGAGTATACACCATTTCTATTTAAAGGATTGTCCTAGCTTGCTGTGATACAACACCATCATCAAAAGCAACTTGGAAAGGAGTTTTATTTTAATTTAAAAGGTACAAGGAGTCATCAATGGAATCCAAAACAGGAACTCAAGGCAGGAACCTGGAGACCAGCCGAGGGTGGTACTTTCCACAGTCAGCTGAAACCTCATTTCAGTTTGCAATCAAGAAAATGCCCCACAAGCATGACCACAGGCCAATCTGACTATGTAGTAATCCCCCAATTGTGACTCTACCAAATAACATGGGCCTATGCCCACTTGACAGCTGAAGCACTGTAAGATATTTGAGGGTAGACTCTCATATCAAAAATGATGTTACTAAAAATATCATTAGTAATATGATATATGCTCCAACCAGTCAAAATGCACAGAGGCAACAACTTAGTTTATACTGATACACAGGCTGAATAGTAACGCACGTCACAGGATTTGCTGATATCAAGCTCAGGGAAATGAACCCTAAATATTCATTAATTTTTTGTACATGTGTTCTGTAAAAGGTAGTTTGCTAGACATGATAGGCGATACAGAAATAATTAAGATAAGATTCCCTTAGTTATAAAACCCTTGTATCTTACTTCAAAGATAAAAAGCACAGAAAGACTACAGAATAATGCAAAAGATAGTAGGTATTAAATAAGAGGTATTAATAATATACTATGTGAGTTCAGAGGAAGAAGATAGCATGCCTTATTGGATATATCAGAAAAAAATCATAAAAGAAAAAGTATTGAAGAATGAGTAGGGTTTTAGCAGTGGGAGTTGGAGGTGAGGGTCATGGTTGCCGTAAAATGAAATGTCATAAAGAAAAACATGGAGACAAAAAAACAGCAAGCCTTTTTCACAATACCAACAATGTAGCATAGAAGCAAATAGGATATAAAAAAAAGCTTAAAGATATTGAGATAACTCTGAAAAATAAGTTAGTGACACATCATGAAATACTGGGGTCAGAGACTAATGTATTAACATGAAATCCTTTTAGACAGTGGGGAACTAAGGTTTTTTAAACGATAGTAACATTATCAGTGGTATGCACAGAACACATAAGTAAGCTACAGCAAGGGATATATGTGACGATTATACAAAGAGACTTGCATTTTTAAGTGCTTTGTACTGATTTTGTAAAGAATATACCCACTGAGGAGCTGGAGAGATGGCTCTGAGTTAGTAATGTGCTTACTGTGCAAGTGTGAGGACTTGAGTTTGGATCCCCAACACCCATATAAAAGCTACGTATAGTAGCTTGTTCCTGTAAACTTAGAGCTGTAGAGATGGAGGCAAGAGGATCCCTGAGACTCGCCGAGCAGTTTGTTGAGCTGAAGTGGATAAGTGAACTCTAGGTTCAGAGACCATACAAACAAAATAAATAAAATTTCAATAGGCTATTTTTAATACTGTTACAGAATTGAGAATAAATATAGGTCTAGATACAGATAGGACAACTTCAGCTGTAGAGTTATTGTCTCATTAGTGACATATGTATGTTTAGATACTGCAGCAGTAAAACCAAACCAGATATGTATTTGCCTTGTATTTCCCAGGTAGCACTTAGGAGCACCCTCATTCTTGGATAACTAAACTCTTTGAAAATGTTATATTTCTTGGTTTAGTATTGCTACGTTAAGATTGTCAGTTATTCTTGTCTCTTTTGCACTCAAGATGACCTCTTCTCTGAATTTCATCATTTTCTATTTTATAAATAGCAGATATTATATTACCCTATGAAACCCTGTTTAGTATATAGCATATTTATTATCTTGCACTTTATGCTGAGGTTCTGATAAATAAAGGCAACACAACCAACTAGGAAAACAACAGTACAATATTCATCCAAACAATATTTAGTAGTCAATTACTACCGACCACCCAGTGGATTAGGCTTTTAGGATATATACAACAAGAAGGAAACTGAGCCTGTGCTGACATTTTAGTTTTAGTTTATAACAGTGATTTTGAAACCATTTTAAAGTATAGTGACATCCTACTAAATTTACAGAAAGGATTTAACTATCAAAAATTTATTGGTAACCTTAAAAATCATTTTAAGAATATATTAAAGGGACAGGACAGGTGTGGAGTAGGGATTTGAGATAGGATGGATTTCAGAGTGCAATGAGTTCCAAAATGCTATTAACTCATAGCTGGCCCCTTCTATTTTCTCTCTATGTGTTTCTCACTTTCTTTCTCTGTCTCTCTGTCTCTCTGTCTCTCTCTGTGTGTCTCTCTTTCTCTTTGTCTCTCTCTCTCTCAGCCTTTTTCTGCCCTGCTACCCTCTTAACTCCCCTCCCCATGCCCTGAATAAACTCTATTCTATACTAAAGAATAGAGAAAGTAAAAGAAAAAAAAGAAAGAAAGAAAAGGAAAAAAAAGAAATCCACATCACTCTGAATGTAATTTCATGAAAGCTGAGTATATTTTAGGAGCAACTTGAATGTCCTCTGTATGATACCGTCATATGACCTTCCTGTTCAATAATGTTTAATCTTGACAAGTGAAGACAAACAGTGAGGTCCTAATATAAAGTGAATATAATTGTATGCAATCACTCTCATGTCCACTGTACTTGGATTTAACTGACACCTTCATCTTCAAATCACAGTTTGTTCCACACGAGTCCTAATTACCATCACAAAACAATGAAAATTTGAATGATGGTTGCAGCCTTTTGTTTCAACTTAACTATCTTCTCATCAGTGTTTACTAATCTGCCCTCTAAGACCATGAAGCTTCAGAAGTGGTGAGCCTTTAGAGAGGACATTAAGCAATTAATTCTGTTTTCAATGTTCTCCCTAAATTACTCAGGAGAACAGCCCTTTCTGAAGTTTAAAGGGTTTTAATCTGGTATGTAGGAGCATTCTGAGAATTTAAACTGTTTGTTTGAAGGCCGTCTGGAATCCAAGATGGTATTTTTCCTTTTCACTTGGGAAGGTTTTAACTTGAGATTTTTATGTTTAGTGGCCTGATCTCTTGTTTGTCTAGCATATATGTGGCACACTGTAGGTAAACAATACAGTATCTCTGGGCAGTGAACAAGGAACTTTTGTCATACATTATTTAGAACTCTGCAGTTTTTCAGAAAGGCAAGGAGCATACTGGACACAAAGAAGGAAACACAAAATAAAACAAAAAGTATATGCTTTTCATATAGTTAGGAAAATTAATACTAATGAGCATGACTTTCTTCTATATTGAGAAATTATAATAAATACTTGATCATTAATAAATATATACCTATTACACAAAAGTAAATGTTTACTTTGGTCCCTCATAAAGTGATTGATAGATTATCTTCAAATGTTAAGCAATATGATTCTATTTAGATAATTTAGTATGTATTTTACATGTTTGAGACAACATGTCACTATGTATATATCAGTAATACCTTAAAATGATAGTGCTTTCTTTATACATAATATTTTTATATGTAACTCTGTTGACATATCAACAGATGGTTAGGACCAGCCATAAGCATTATTGTGCTGAGAAGGGGGGAAAAAGATTTAAAAAAAACCCTTCTACTCTGTATGTGTAGATTCTTATTTTTTGTGCAAATTTAAATTAACCCTTATTCATCACTTGCAAGCATGAAAATATTTGGATAATGTTCTTAAGAAACCTACTGCGGAGGACCCAGGAGATGCTCATATTTAGTGGTGTAATATAACAGATTAGTGAGTAATGGGCCAAAAAGAAAACTTAAAATATGATTCCAACATAGTGAGATTTTAGGAATCCCTACTAGAAATAATAAGAAAAATTTGAATTTGAGGTGGAACGTGTTTCAAGAACACAAGAAAGGAGTAATGTTCCCATCTGGCAATCTGAATACTTATTTTCTGTTACCATAAATAGTATTGACTAGTGTGATGTCTTCTGTAGAAAGAAGACTTCCTAGTAGGGTAAGATGCAAGGCAAGTTGAAGTCTGTACAGATCTGTGTATTCTGGATTATTCTTATGCTTCCGTGTTCTACTCTTTATGCTCCCTGTGCTGTATATACTCTTGGGTCCCTTGAGCAACTCTTCCTTCCTGCTTAGAATTTGTGCTAGAACATTTCCATTACTCTCATTCACTCTTTCACAAAACCATTCTTTGTCTCCATTTTCTCTATCGCATTGTTTGCCCTGTCCTTGGGTAGAGAGGTGAGAATGCGATTACATATTGTTTTAAATAAACCTTCTCTTATTTTCTGCAAAATTATTCTGATTTGGGTGGCAGAAAGGAGGCAATGAAGGATGATTAAAAGGAATAGAGAAAATCTTCTGGCCAGAACTCTTAGCTCCTGGTGATTTTCATATTTTGACCTTAAAACCACTGGAAATGCTTGTGAAAGTAAGTAATGCATCTTGTAAATAATCAGATTGTTACACTATTACAGCCATGATTGATAGAAACAATTACATGGCTGAGTATTTTATTCTCTAAAAATCATACACCTAGACCACATACACACACACACACACACACACACACACACACACACATATGCCCCCACACACACACACTCACACCATCCTTAAAAGGGGAAGATAGAAAGTGTCTGTTCAGAATACACGTGCATTTATGGGTTGGCAGATATTCGTGTATTCAGTGAAAAGAAAGAAGTTCTAGATTTCAATGAGCAAGTGGGTAGATTTATTATTTTACTTTTGTCTCTCACAAGTCATCCAAATAAAATGGTAATTCCTCCTGGGACAGGGCATAATTAAATTCTATTCTAAGGAGAGTTCTTTATTACTAGGTATATAAAACAAAATTTGTAAAAATTATGCCCCCTTATAAGATAATTAATACGTTCAGATTTTTCTGAGATTTGGAAAACATATACCTTTTTTTCATTTCTTTTCTTCCTCCTCCTCCTCTTCCTTCTCCTCCTCCTCTTCTTCTTCTTTTACTTAATGTAAAGGCTAATTTAAATTATAGGTCGGCTCTGCAGTGTGTATGTATCTGTTTACTTAAGCCAGCATGATACTAGAAAAGTACTGTCTTTAATTGTGATTGTGTTAAATGAAATTATGATTTCAGTTTACTTTGCTACTTGACTTTTGTTCTTGACCATTATTATATCTTTTGTCCCTCTACTTCATTGGGTTATAAAAGTTAATTGTGACTTGAAATGTTTTTACACAGAAAAGAAGTTCAGTTTTGAAGTGTGCCATTTTATCCCTTCTTGGGGGAGGGTTTATAATTTGTGCTATGTGTCCTAGCTTAATTGCAGGTAAAGGGTAGTGTTTTTGTAAAATTCATCACTGGGTACCACTTCCTAAGTATCCAGAGCTGCTTTTGTACCAATTAGCTATGACCTTTTCTTCTAGCCTTGGGGTAGGAGATTATTCGAGGCAGCCATTTCTGAATTATTTTCTTTCTAATATTAGTTTAAGCAAATTTCCTTGCAGAGCTCTTCTTTCATACTGTTTTTTCCCTTTAGCTGCATCTTTCCACTAAGCTGCTAAATCTTTCACAGAGGAATTAAACATGATGTTTCTAGAAACATTAATAGCCCGCGCCCTTTGCTGAGTGTCCTACTTCAGAAATATTGCAGCTGCAGTGGTTTTACATGCCGCCGTGCCATCTTGCTTCCTTTGGCCATGTAAGTTTGAGCTTTAAGGTAGTGCTTTTATACCTGGGTGAGGTCTCTGGGGTGTTAACTTTCCAAATGATGTGAAAGCTACAGTGAGGTATTGAAGACCATACAGCTTCTTTGTCACTTATTTCATCTTAGCAGCAGCTCACTAAAGAGGCAGGACTGGAGTGGATAAGTTAGCAACTGCATCCCAGTCTTCAAAAACAACACAAATGAGAGTGTCTATGAATTCCATCATAGTAGTGTCACTGTTACATATGATGTGCACTGACCGTTAAATCTGAACATTCTGAGGAGAAAGACCAAACCCATGATTGTCCAGTTTGAGAAAGCTTTACTTAATACTGGCCAGGAAGATGAACACTGGTCAGTTGCATACAGTACTCCCATAGAATGATACTGAATTATGTCAGTCAGGTGAGAATAAAAGCAGAACCCACAAGGCTGTGGTAGTTTTCCCTGCCATGCAATCAGGGGCAAGCACACATCCTGAGCTACTTCCTGTCCATTACCTCCACCTTATGTGAAACCAAGCACATCCTAGTCAGTTGGAACAACCCACCTTGTTTATAGAAATTAAAACATGTGACTTATTATCTAAGAGGACAGTCCCTAGAATGCTAGAAAGTTATCAGTCCTTGGCTAAGTGGGGCTTACCAATTAACTTCAGTCCTTACAATACATTCTGAGTTGCCAATGTGCTATAGAGAAAACCATGTATGAGGTAACTCATTCTCTCTTTCTCTCTCTCTCTCTCTCTCTCTCTCTCTCTCTCTCTCTCTCTCTCTCTCTCTCTCCCTCTCTCTCTCCCTCTCTCTCTCTTTATCTCTCTCTCACGCATGCACGTATGCACATACATACGTATGCGTGCACGCACACACACACACACACACACACACACACACACACACACAGACAAACACACACCACACCACATCACATCACATCACATACATCACACACATATAGACACACACAGGAAAAAACCCAAACCATAATTTTGGTCAAAGAATAATATGAGCAAATGAAAAACTGTTCTTATTAGATTTGCACTTGAAAGAGAGAATACTGAGGCTGGGCTGATACTTGTGTTTTCTGTTGTGATTCTATTTCTTCTCTTACCATACCTGTCATTTTCTTTGTCTTAACTCGAATAATGCGCAGTTTATGAAATGGCCACTGCTTCTGAAGTTCACTCAATAGAGGAGTGAACTTATTAAGAAGAAAGTAATTTTCAAAGAAGTTAATATGAAAAATAAGTCCTGTTCAAATAATGGAAGGCAAGCTTGACTAATTTAACTTGGACATCTAATTTTAAATCTTTTGTGCATTTTGTTCTGAAAGCTACTACCACTTGTTAAATTTAAATAAGAGAGAACAAAACAGACATAGTAGAATATTACTTCTTCTTCGCTAGTTTTAAATTAATTTTAGATTACAGAGGACCACATCTTCATTATGAAAGTGAGGAATTCAATATGTACTCCAAAGTGTTCTCTTCTAGCACCTTTAATAATGTCAAGACTAAATCAGAAGAACAAAGGAAGTAATATTTTTATCATATAAATGTTACTTTTCTAAAATAACATGAAGTTAACCCCCTCCCATTTATGAGTTTTTGCTCTTTAATTACAACAGAACTCACAATGTGACCTATCACTGGATACCTGGCATGTATACATTTATGAAAAAAGAAATACTTAAAATTAAATATAATAAGCCTGCTTTGAAAGTTTATATATAATGGATACTTTTTGTGGTTTGTACATTTGGAAAGAAGCTTGTTTTGAAATTATATACATGAATTGGGGCACATATCTTCCTTATGCTAACACTAGTTCTAGGTGACATTTGACACTGATGCACACGAACAGTTGGAACAGCTCACTGTTGTTTTACTTGTATTTGTACCCATCTGTGTCAGCTATCGAAGTGGTAAAATAATAATAAAAAGTCTGATGGTTTAATGTAACACCTATTGTACTCGACATATCTTTTATGCCTTGACATTAAATGTCTTCGTTGCCATCCTATCAACTCTCAAAGCTCTATTACCCATTCCTGATCCTATTTAACAGCAGTTATTAGTCCTTTGACAGTGCTGCCTGCTATTGACAGTATCATTTAATTTGCTTAATTTCCTGACATTTGCTATGTTAATTTTTTTTACTTTAGGGTTTTCTAATGCATGACTTGTGCTTAAAATAGAAAATCCCTCCACTAAGACTCCGTTATCTCACCTAAGTACTACAGTTGTCCCCCATGTAATAGGAAGAGATAAAGAAGGGATCACAGATAATAAATTTTCCCTGCTTTCTCCACAAATTTATTACTGCAAGCTTTAAGTCTCAACTTTTATTGATAAATATAAATACCAGTTATGTAAGGACAGTCTGTGCCTCCCTATAATAGCTTTCAAATCTGATTTTAGTCATTGCTAAGGCCAAACCACTACATAAACATTTCTGAGTCAATCTGAAAAAAAAGGTATTTGTTGCATAATCTGTTTTTATTGCATATGCAGTCCATTTTATGATTTCTGTAATTAAAGTAATAAAATTAAATTATATTTTTCCGTGACCTATCAGGTACACATATACTTTATTTTGTGAAACCACTGATGGTCATTTCTTCTGAAGCAAGGGAGGAGGAGGGTAGTGTTTTCAATTGCTTACGAAGCTTTTAGCAAAACAATCCTTATTATAATCCTAGATCTGAGTAAATCCCCACTCAAAAGGCAAGCAAGGAGGGAGATCTGCTGCAGAAAGAACAAAGGGAAAGGAGGAAACAGTGTCTAAATGTGCTTGGCCCATGGTCCCTTTTCAGGCTTCCATTCTTCCAAAGCATAGCACCCCTCACCATTGCTCCTAAAAATTCCCAATATTGAAATGTTGTTGTATGTCTTACTTTCCATTTAGGAATGTTACTCCTTCAATTTCAATTGGCTGTGCTATTTGTCATGTACTATCCTCTGTATTTTGTAGCACAGTTAAGCCTCAGATGCAGCTGCATTTGGTTGTTGATGTTAAGAGCATCAAGCAATTACTATGTATTTTATGACTACCAGTTTAAGTTCTTGAGTGCTGAGTTTCGTAGATGAAGGATAGTAAATAAATATTAGACTTTTAAATGAAAAGAATTTATGCTATTCTTCATATTCTACATTGCCTAAAAATAAATAGAGGCTATTGGATGCTTTTATTTCAATAAAACCTGAAAATATACATCCTTTAGTGAACACATGTAAATCTGCACATTAATGTTAATAGAAATTACACATAGATATTGATGTAAAAAATCTAAGAAGGTACTATAAAATCATGTTATGTAGCTGAGTTTTTATAATCGGTCAAATCTAAGGTGTATTTTCTCGACATGACTTAAATTAGTGTGTAGGCAATTTTTAATATACAACAAGCTTGACAAAATGATTTTCTGCTTTGTGAGTCTCTTTTAAAGGATGTAGGGTGAGGATTTTAATTGTAAGAGATTCTCTGAAAAACAGACTCAATAAAGCAATGGTATTTTATGTAAATAGATGTAGCTTCTGAGGTCTCTGGTAAGAGTAGTAGATACAATTCTAGAAATTTTCTAGTCCTGCTGTTTTGCTCTTTTAGGTCAAAGAGTTTGTAAGTTTGTAGACTCTCTCTTCATGCAATGTTGGCTTCGATTATCAACTTCATTGTCTCTTTTCTGTTTCTTTTCACTTCCCAGAAAAACCCGGGAGCTCTTATGTCCTACAGTTTTACTTAAGGGCTGTAATTATACTCTGTATTTTTTTATTAACAATACCTACATGGTGTGAATTTCTGTGGTGGTGAAAAACAGTAATTTGAGTAATTAGTCAATCCTAATTCTCTCATTAGGATGCACTGAGTAGCAGCTTTAAGTCAGAGGATAAGCACTCCTCATCACAGTCTTCATTCTTTAAAGAAGAAAAGGAAGTTTGTAATCTTAAAACAACAACAAAGAGGGGAAAGCCTCTAGAGAGCCACTGTTGTTAGTCCACATAACTTGAACACACACACAAGAATTGACCTCAAAACTTTTGTAAATCCCCATATATCTAAGACCTTTCCATGCTTTAACAAATGGATCCATATCACAAATGAAAATGCCATGTCCTAGTGCTTTTCTGTTATTTGATAAGCATAATGAATAAAAGCAATTAGGGGAAGAATGAATTAATTTGGCTTATAATTTATAGTCTATCACTGTGGGAAGTCAGGCAGGAGGTCCAGATAGGAAGGTAGGAAGAAACCATGGAGCATTGATGCTTACAGGATTGCTGTACTACAGTTCATATACTGCCCGTGCCTTTCTGCCTTAAGGGTGGTGTCACCCAGAGTATTCTGGACCCCTCATTAACCAGCAGTTAAGGAGATGGTCCACAGAAATGCCCACAGGCCAACCTGGTCTAGATAGTTCTTAATTATGGTTTCCTTTTCCTCCATGATTGTGTCAGACTGATAATAAAAACTAATCAATGTACCTTTCTTATTTCCCTACATGTACAAATGTCACTTGTCTCTTGACAGTTCAAAGTTGTAAGGAAATGGGACATTTAACTACAATGCAAACATTATGCTAACAAAGGACGTCCTTGGGGCTTAGGAGTTGTAGAGCTCATCCAGTCTTCAACATTTGGATTTGAGGTACAATTCGAATAGTTTCTATTATGTGATGGGTTCTAATGAGAATAGCCTTCATAGGCTCATAGGTTTAAATAGTTGGTCCCCAGATGATAGAACTGTTTGAGGATTAGGAGGTATGTCACTAGAGGTGGGTGTAAAGTTTCAAAAGACAGCTGAACATCCCAGTTGTGGGTAGAGATCAAGATGTATTCTTTCAGCTGTTCCATTGCTTCATCATCATGAAACCTAGCCCTCTAAAACCTTATGCCAAATTGAACCCTTTCTTTTTTTTTTTTTCGCAAAAAAAAAAAATTTATTAACTTGAGTATTTCTTATATACATTTCGAGTGTAATTCCCTTTCCCGGTTTCCAGGCAAACATCCCCCTCCCCCCTCCCCTTCCTTATGGGTGTTCCCCTCCCAACCCTCCCCCCATTGCCGCCCTCCCCCCAACAGTCTAGTTCACTGGGGGTTCAGTCTTAGCAGGACCCAGGCTTCCCCTTCCACTGGTGCTCTTACTAGGATATTCATTGCTACCTATGAGGTCAGAGTCCAGGGTCAGTCCATGTATAGTCTTTGGGTAGTGGCTTAGTCCCTGGAAGCTCTGGTTGCTTGGCATTGTTGTACATATGGGGTCTCGAGCCCCTTCAAGCTCTTCCAGTTCTTTCTCTGATTCCTTCAACGGGGGTCCTATTCTCAGTTCAGTGGTTTGCTGCTGGCATTCGCCTCTGTATTTGCTGTATTCTGGCTGTGTCTCTCAGGAGCGATCTACATCCGGCTCCTGTCGTTCTGCACTTCTTTGCTTCATCCATCTTGTCTAATTGGGTGGCTGTATATGTATGGGCCACATGTGGGGCAGGCTCTGAATGGGTGTTCCTTCAGTCTCTGTTTTAATCTTTGCCTCTCCCTTCCCTGCCAAGTGTATTCTTGTTCCCCTTTTAAAGAAGGAGTGAAGCATTCACATTTTGATCATCTGTCTTGAGTTTCATGTGTTCTATGCATCTAGGGTAATTCAAGCATTTGGGCTAATAGCCACTTATCAATGAGTGCCTACCATGTGTGTTGAACCCTTTCTTTTAAGTTGCTTTGATCATAGAGTTTTATCACAACGGTAGTTAACATTTGATGTGATATACATTTTGTTGTGATAGCATTGAAGCTATTGTGAATGTAGGTTCAAATCCTGTTGATCTTATTTGTATCGACACTTGAATTAGATAATAATCACCAATAAAAGGGGAGCCAGAAATACAGTGGACTGAGCTTCCAATTGCATGGCCTATCATACTCTTCTAATACAGAGTAAGTGAGATATAGAACAAATCTTATTTTAAATTAGCTCTCCACCTACACTCCAAGTTTAAATAATTATAATGAAATCTAAAGTTTTTTTTTTCAATTACAAGTATACAGTTTAAAGAAACCTTGCCTATACCTGGGATTTATGTTCTATCTTATGTTTTTGCAGTGTGTGTGTGTGTGTGTGTGTGTGTGTGTGTGTGTGTGTGTGACTATTGTTAAAACAAAATATTTTATTTGCCTGACTAAGCTATATTATTACACTAAAATTTCTGCAAGAAAAATATTTTAGACGAAGTAAAAATAACTCCAGAAGATAGTTATATTTTCTCTCATTATTTTTCAATCTAGGAGAAACTTTTAAATACAGCACTTCTATTTTGGTTTGGTAGATAGTAGCTCCATAACGTTTAGCTAGAAGTGGACTGCAAAGCAATCTTTCTTTCCTTAATACAGAACTAGATATAATTGAGGACGCCTCTAAGAAGCACAAGATGTTCATCCTTCTAATAGTTTCTCCATAAAGATTTTTGTGCAGCTGTGTTTTAAGTGTCCATCATTAGAGACAAATGCATTTTAAAGCTTGTGATTAGAGGGCTCGTAGCCATCAAACTCTGTTGAAAGCAGAAACATAATATTAATATTTAAGCTTTCCATTTGCTTTCATGAAACCTATGAACAGAAGCTATTAGGTTTCTAGGGATTCTATTGAAATAGAAAATTCAGCATGAAAAAAAAAGCTGTGATATTTTTATTGAAGTTGTCCGGTGTTAGGCCATCCTGAGAAATCGCTCTGAACAGATTCTTATTCTTAAGAGCTAGAAGTACTTGTTCTTTTTATATTTGATTTTGATTTTGGCCAATATTACTCTGAAGAGGAATGATGTTACATGAACAAGAACACTTTAAAAATTACAATTTAGTCAGTGCCCCATTTTAGAATAGTTAGATTAAAATTATTCAGTTTAGTTCCATTTTCTAAGAATTAAAACA
This sequence comes from Rattus norvegicus, assembly GCF_021556685.1. Lineage (NCBI taxonomy): Eukaryota > Metazoa > Chordata > Mammalia > Rodentia > Muridae > Rattus > Rattus norvegicus. Next base: position 101,309,644 of record NC_141554.1, read on the forward strand.
AAGCATGAAGGAAATAGAGTTTGCAAGTTTTCAAAGTCAGCTATATGAAAAATCATAATAAAAGTCCTTCTATACCTGGCACATAATATACTTTCAATAAAAACAACTTGAATGAATGACTTCAGTCTGTAAGTAAATATACACTTCATTTCATTAATTGTGTGATCTTGCCTTCTCACATTATTGGATAACTAGAAGTATTCTACTTACGCAATGTCCTATTCTAAAATAGCTTTCATTAAAAAACTGATAGAATCTCATTACAGAAAATTTAGAAACACATGAAATATACAAAGACAAATGTCTCTACTTTCAATATTCAAAAGTAACTACCATTAACATTTTGGTTTATTTCTGTCTCTTATGTATTGCTATGCATATTTTATACTATTCTAACTATACTATAAACACGATTATGTATTCTACTTTTTACTTAACTTTGTAAACATTTTCATAAATTAGTATATCTAATTTGATTTCTGCTTTCAATAGCTGCATATTATAATGAATAAATATAATTCACACCTTTTGTTCCTTAAATATGACATTGAATATTTTTCTAGATTTATCTACTATTAATAAGCTGTTGTAAACATTTATCTATGTATAAAGCATATACCTATAAATCAGGACAACTCCAATTGCTTTATATTATATAATAAGGTATATATATGCCAAAGGTATCAGTAAGATGCATGTATCAGATTTACAGTAGATTTTAGAACAATATTACTTAAGTGTTCTGAAATCCCCCTATTCCAGCACATATATATGGCAATTCTGTCTGTCTTGTCAAAATTCAACAATAACCCTGAAAATAATTAAAAATAAAAATATTTCATATTAAGCAAAAGGAATATGAGGAAGTCTATAAAAATATGTTGACTTTCATTGGAAGAGAGCCTTCTCAATGCCTAGATACCATTCTCGATTCCTATGTTATACACAGTCCTATCAAATCTTATTTTTTTGTCACATTGCAAATGGGAAGAAGCATACTAGCATTGGGAGGTAGAAATAGATTTTTACATCAATTGACAAAACAAGAAGCAATAGTTAATATTGGTATGCCTAGAGTAGACAGCATGAATTAATTTTTGAAATAATGAAGGGAAGGAGAGGTAAGAGGATAATGGCTTTCAGGCCAGCATAGTAAGAAGAACCTAAGATACGTGAAAACACCCGATCATTAAAAGATGAGAACTAATTATGGTACTCTGTATCTTAGCACACAAATACTTTACATTTGTACTTCCAAGTTTGTTGCTGCTCTATACACAATAACAAGAAAGTAGGATCAGCTTGGATGTCCTTCAACTGGTGAAGAAATAATGAAGATATGGCACATAGACACAATGGAGATTTATTAAGCCATACAATAATGAAATTATGAAATTTTCAGGAAAATGAACAGGTCTAGAAAATACTATATTAAATGAGGTAGCCTCTCTCACAACCAGTTTCTAGCTTCCATTTTTTTAATATATATATCCTTGGATATATACTAGTGTAATTAGAAGCTAGGAAATGAGAGAAGGGTCCATGAGAAGGGGGAAGTAGGTTTTAAGGAAGAAGAGTAGGAAGGATAATATTATAATATTAAAGTGAAAGACAAATACTGGGGGTGAATAAGTACAGATGGAGGAAGCTAAACAAGGGAGAAGAGATGAGGAAAACAATCAAGAGGATTTCTATGTGTATAAAAATGCCAGAAAGAAACCTGCTTATTTGTTTGGTACTTTAATAGATAAATAAAAATAAAAACAAGCCTGAAGATAATAGCTCAGTAAAGCATGCTCAAGTACCCGAATTTAAGGACTGCCAAAAACTGTGTATAATTTGTCTCAACTATGTGAAATATATGCACAACATGGACCCAGAGCAATGGAACACCTGACTATAGGCCAAACCTTCCTTTCTTCCTTTCAGATTGTTTCTCTGAAGCATTTTGTTAATAGTGATCTAAAGAAAAAAAGATAACACAGCATTAACAGTCTTTCTGGCTATGCCAGAGAATGTGTACTTCCTTCAAACATTTTCTAATATTCTCCAGTAAAGATGTGCTGATTATATCAGTACTAAAAATTAATATAATTATTAAGGCTATTGTTATTGATTTGTTTATTATTTATTCATTCACTTATTTGTTTGTTCATTGGTTGGTTGGTTTTTTAAGACAGGGTTTCTCAGTGCATCCAATCCTGGCTGTTCTGGACTCTGCAGACCAGGCTGGCCTTGAACTGCCTCTTCCTCCTGAGAACGGAGATTAAAACTGTGAGCCAATGGCCCTAGCTAAGGCTTTTTTAAATGACGAAAGCTCGAAGTGTAGAACAGGTTTTCCTCAGTCTGTTCCATGAATCAAGAAGTGACAGTACAGTACTGATGGCCACAATGACATGAAGCAGCAAAGGTGCACTTTTAGTAGACCGATTACTGAAGGCAACAAAGCATAGAACAGAGCCCTGAGTCATAACCTTACTGCATGTCTAAGAAAGCTATTCCTATTTAAAATGGGTAAGCCCAGAGTTATGCAGATAAACTCATTACTTGTGCTTTCTGGGTAGCAACGATCTTATTTTAGATTTTTATATTTTAAAATGAAATGATCCTCTAGCTATTTGTCCTATTAAATTATGCAATGATATTATATCTAAGTTTCCTTTCCTAAATGTCCATAGCTGTTTGCCAAGGCATTATTCTCCTGTACAACTCCCAGCCCTAACTTTATTCTGCTTTCATCACAGAAGCATGTATATTCACCTGCTTATCTTTATCCTTTGGTAAATAGCCCAGGTATCTTCTGACTGAAGTTTATCTTTTTCCCTTCATATATGAGGTTTTTACTTTTTGATGTAGCCTTCATTCATTGATTCTTGCTTTTCTCCAATTTTCACACTCTTAAGAAAAGTATTTACCTGTTCAGAAACTATTGCAACGTATTTTTAAAAAGTGAGTCATAAAGTATTCAAAGTATTGGGCACATTTCATAAGGAAAACATATATGATACGAAGAATATAGTGTTAATAGTCATCTCACTATTGATATTGTTTCAGAGAAGAAAAATGCTATTCATTCCTCTTAAACAAAATAGTAACAATCACAAAAGCAAAGAAATTGGAAAAGTTAATAAATTGGATTTGTTCAAGAATCCCAAGTATTAGATTTCTAACACTTGTCTTGTGGCATTAGTTTCATCTTAATTATGAATTAGCCTTCTCCCTGTTTGTTGTTTATTTAATCATATGACAAGATAGTTATATAAGGTTTCCCAGCAAGGCTTAGCAGCATACATTTAATCCCAGCAATTAGGATGCAGAGACATAAGGTCTCTGAGAATTTGAAACCAGCCTGGTATACACAGTGAGTTCCAGGAGAGCAGAACTACATAGTAAAAACATGTCTTGAAATAAAACAAAAAAAACCTATAAATAAAAATCAATCTGAAAGAGAGAGAGAGAGAGAGAGAGAGAGAGAGAGAGAGAGAAGGAAGGGAGGGAGGGAGGGAGGGAGGAAGGAAGGAAGGAAGGAAGGAAGGAAGGAAGGAAGGAAGGAAGGAAAGACAGACCCAACTAGCAAACAAATATTGGCTTTACTTTCTTCAGTGGCATTCTCAGTAAATGACTAGCTCATTCAGCTTGCCTCCTATTCTCTCAGGGTCTTTTCCTCAAACACATTTTGCCTTCTTAACCTTATTTTTCCTGCCTCGTTCAGATTAATCATATTGTCTCCTTCAAATTAACCATATTAATTTTCTCCTTACTGTTTCATATTAAATTTGATTGTTTTTCTTTCTACTAATAATTGGGTCTTTCTACTTAAAGGTCAAACATTAGTAATAAGAAGATAAAATACAAGAAAAATTATCTTCAAGCCCTATCTTTTTTTAAATGTATTTGTTTATTCATTTTACCACCCAATATCAGCCCTTCCTCTGCTCCCTCGGGTGCCACACCTCATACATATTAGTACTATCACCACCACCCACCATCCACAGACCCTCTGGGATCTCTCCCCATCACAAGTCGTTGGATTATCCTAGAATTTGTCACCCCGCACACCACAGATCTCCTTTCTCTCTTCCCAGCTCTCCCTACATATCATCTCCCACTGCCCACACGCTGCTCTGTTCCCCTCTCCATCCCCTCTTCCATCTAGTACCTTCCTTTGGTCAACCTCTGATATCTATTTTGTTTCCCCTTTTGAGAATGATTCACCCTTTCTCCTCTGAACTCTCCTTGTTTTTTGACCTATTTGGGTCTGTTGATTGTAGGATTGTTATCCTGTACTTTATAGCTAATATCCACTTATAAGTGAGTACATGCCACATTTGTACTTTTGCGTTTGGGTTACCCACTCAGAGTGATATTTTCTAATTCCACCCATTTGCCGGCAAATTCATGATGCCCTTGTTTTTAATGGCTGAATAGTATTCTACTATGTAAATGAACTACAATTTCTGTATCCATTCTTCAGTTGAAGGATATCTTGGTTGTTTCCAATTTCTGGCTATTACAAATAAAGTTGATATGAACACAGTTGAGCAACCGTCCTTGTGGAATAGGGGAGCATCTATTGGGTATATGCCCAGGAGTAGTATAGCTGGGTCTTCAGGTTCTCAATCTTCTGAGAAACTGCCAAATTGATTTCCAGAGTGATTGTACAAGTTTGCACTCCCACCAGCAATGGAGGAGTGTTCCCTTGCTCTACAACCTTGGCCACATATGCTAGCCCTTGAGTTTTTATTCTTAGGCATTCTGATTGGTATAAGGTAGAAATTTCAGCATTGTTTTGATTTGCATTTCCCTGGTAGCTAAGGTTGTTGAACATTTCTTAGGTGCTCCTCGGCCATTGGAGATTCCTTGGTTGAGAATTCTGTTTAGCTCTGTACCCCTTTTTTAATCATTTAGGTTGCTGGTGTCTAACTTCTTGAGTTCTTTATATATTTTTTATATTAACCCCCTGTCAGATGTAGGGTTTGTGAAGATCTTTTTGTAAACTGTAGGCCTCATTTCATTACATGAGAACATTTGTGTGATGCTTTGAAAGAGAATGGCTCCTATCAATCCATATATTTGAATAAGTAGTCTTCTGTTGCTGGAACTGCTTGGGAGGAACACCAAGCTATGCATTGTTAGAGGAGATATAGCACTGGAGAGGGGTTTACAGTTTTCAAAATCACATGACTGGCCATGTGTGTGTGTGTGTGTGTGTGTGTGTGTGTGTGTGTGTGTGTATCTGCCTCTGTTTATCTTTTGTTTGACTGCTAAAACAGTCAAGTTGTCTGCTATAGTCAACTCAAAGACCTTTAGGGAACACTCATAGAACCCATACCAAGGTTTCATGGCTTACTATGATAAGAGTGAATGCCTATGAATACCTAAAATGGTATTTTATAGCACTCAGAACTAGCCAGTTACCATTATATAATTACTCTTATTACTGTCATCAATTATTTTATGAGTTGGCTTTGAGAAAGGGCAAGAGTAGGGCGAGCAGGCTGGCTTAAGTCGTACAAGTGTTTGCTGTGCAAGACTTACAACCCGAGTTTGATCCCTGGAAGCCACGTAAATATGGAACGAAAGAACTGACACCACAGTTTCCTGACACATGTACCCACAAACTTAATTTTTTGGTTATTTGATTTGTTTCTGTTTATTTGTGTATGTTTGTATATATTTGCATACATGTGTGTGCCTGCTGCTAACATAGGACAGAAGATGGTGTTGGATCTTCCTGGAGCTTGAGTTTATAGGTAGTTGTAAAGGAATTTAACTTAGGTCCTGTGTAAGACCAGCAAGCATTCATAACCTTTGAGTCATCTCTCTCCAGCGCTTGAATAATTGTTTTAAAAGCAAGAGTAAAGAGGAGCAGATTGAAGGTGCTAATAAAGGAAGGAAATGCTTAGAAAACTATTGACCTTTAGGAGAGGGAGTGGAGAACTGACGTTAATACAGAGGAACATAAGATACTGCTATACAGATAAAAGCAAATAGTGAAACTTGTGATGCAGACACATTCTTAAAACTGTTGGAATCCAGAATGTCCTGTAACTAACAGACAGGAGACATAGTCAGTTTTCCTTAAGGGTGTATCCCTGTGGTAGGTTAGCCAAGCTCCAGTAGAAGCCACACATACAAGAGTACATGGGCAGCACAAACTATACTTGATGGACTTAAAGGGGAATACACAAAGTTGGGTGGATAGGGTAGAATATGGATATAGCAAGAGTGGGGGAAAATATGATCAAAGTATATCATATGAATTATCAATTAAGTAATGAAAATGAGAAAGTAAAAAATAATAATAAAAGAAGCTGTAGATTCAGGGGAAGTCTGGGCACACTCAGACAGGAAGTGAGATATACACAATTGTGTGAAGTGTTAATGGCAGCTTAACTGTTCATGGCTAGGAAGACTAGTGTCTTAGTGTCTGTGGGAGGGTATCCCAAGTATTTGAAGGGCTAGCTCAGTAGCCAAGTTGGGCTTGCAACTCTGATCATGACAGAAAAGACTAAATATGACAAAACTCATGTGAAGGAGTTTTGGATAGAGAAGTCAAAAGCTCGGGTTTATCTTCTAGTGCTACTCTCATTGTGCTCGTCTGTCTGCACACTAGTAGTTTAACCTGTGGATGCCAAAATGAGAGCACCACTTTAATCTATCTTCAACACTCCATATTACAGAACTAAAGAGCCTGAAGGGCTGATTCTCGAGTACATCTGCAGGAGGAAGGAGTCCATTGAAATGCTAAAGTAGAAAAGTGATAGAGGAGGCTCTGAAAGAGTGGGATGATTAAAAGTGAAGCTAGACTTTTCAGTCATGCCACTCAGTGTTGACATCTCAATCCTTCCTGCCTTTACATTTAAAAGAGTAGAAAGCAAGAAACAAGACTAGTTTGTCAAATTTAGCATCAGATAGTATAGATATCCTGAATTTAATTGACTCCTTAGACATGTAAACAAAAGTAATAGTATTTTACCTTTTATGTATCTAAAATGTTCATCAACACATCAAAAAGAAACAGTTTACATGTAGGGAGTAATTGTCCTGCTTTTAAGCAGAAGATAACAAAAGAATATTTTATGCTCCCCTATCCCTATAATATCATTCTGCTTCGGAGCAGCTAACTAGGTTGCTTGAATATGCTGTTACAGAACTGGTTAATCCATAATTCAGCAGGTTCTTGGCTTCCAAGTTGCCTTATTGACAAGCCTGAAGAAAGTAGATGGAACTAATTAGCACTCAGCATTATAAAATAGGAAGAATTAAATAAAGCAGCTTCAATATTAAACTCAGACCCCTATGAAGATATTCCCTTTAGTTATGGGGATTTTGAAATGATGGACAGGCTAAACCAAAACTCATAATCCTATTACAGTCTCCTACACCCACCTAATAAGCTTCAAGAGCTGTTTCCTGAGCGTCTGGGATATTGCCATCTTCCTCTAGGCTTCTCTGTGTATAGCTTATAAATTCTTTACTGTTCCTACTAAATACTTTGTTATTTAAAATAGTATGAAAGAGAGTATATAAGTATATACGTATATATACATATTGATGTATTTTGACTGTAATAATACCCTTCGCCTGTAGGGAACTTCATATTATTAATAATTTCAGAGGAAAGCTTTTTAAGAAAAAAGCTCCAGGCTTAGCTGTAATGAGGCATTTGAAAAGGAGGAGGGGGTATATTTGTATGTGTAATGAAAATATTGAACCCTTTGGGATGTTCTGAACCATGGTGTACTAATAAACGATCTTTCCATTTCAGTGTTCCAGCAGACATCTTTGTACCCCTGATGTACCCTTGCAAAGTGCTTTTAGCTCACATTTCCTTTTAAATATTCTGTCTCCTGACATTTGCTCCTGGGGTGGGGATGCAATAGGGTGAAAGAAATGGCAAAAGGAGAGCAGTACTAAGAAGCAAACCATGTTGGTGGCTTAGAATAATGAGCCTGTTTTCAGCTGAGCTGTGTGGTTCATATGAATTAATTAACCCCTTACAAACATTTGTCTGACAATCCTAATTCGCATTCAGTTCAATGAGTTTTGTAATTATCATTTAACTAAATAGCAGTAAAAACTGTTTATATCTTACCATTAAGGAAGCTTTGTAGAATTCTTTTCCTGTAAATCATCCGAAGCTGTTTACAATTTGCAGCAGTCTTATTTTTCTTCTGATTTGTGCTCAGGTTGCTGTTTCTCTGCTTTCAGAAGTATTTTCAAGGTAGTAATTATACAACGCACTCTCAACTTTCTTCAGCCTTGGAAGGATAAAAGACCTCAGTAAAGAACATTTTCACATTTTAATTGGAAGAATATAGACTTAAACTATTATCTACCATGTTAAACAAAATGAATTCAAAGATGCTAAATGGATAGAGAATGATTAATTACTTATTCAAAGACCTATGCCATTTAGTTCCCAGTGATAAGATGGTGATGAAGCACTTTGACCCAGAAAGAGAACAAGGAGGGTAATCTGTTGACAGCATTAGAAAAGTGTTGAGAAGGTATGTTTGAGAGAGGAAGCATCTAGGGCATTCCTTATCTTCTAGGCCCTGTGTATGTAATTACTTTTCATTTTATACGAGTGGTTAAAGTAATATTAATAAACATTTTACTTAATTAAGCCCCTTCTGATTGCAAGGGACAAGAAGCTATTTAAACTGAGTGTTTATTGAAGAGCTACAGAAAGGCTTAAGGGAATTTAAGTCAGACAAAGTATCACATCTCAGTCTAGATTTCTGGAAATGGAATCCTTGTTCTCTATTCAGTTATGGTGCTGCATTTCTCCACATCAGGTGTTTTGGTACACATTTTATTCACCTTGCTTCCATTTCTACCTGTATCTTCTAATAGACTCTTGGGTCTTAATTCCACCTTTTTGAGATAGAAATTCAATTTGGCTTCAATTGTTGTTGTTTCTACATTTGTTTTACTCTAGACCCCTTATTTTTAATGGTCATATTGCTTCCCTAGTCCAATCAGCTCTATTAATGTTTAAATTTTATGGTAACTGTCTTAGGGTTTCCATTGCTATAAAGAAATACCATGATCAAAGCAACTCTTATAAAGGACAAAATTTAATAGGGGCTGGCTTAAAGGTTCAGAGGTTCAGTCTACTATCATCAAGATGGGAGCATGGCAACATCCAGGCAGGCATGGTATGGGAGGAGCTGAGAGTTCTATATCTTGATCTGAAGGCAGACAGAAGAAAACTGGAATCCTCAGGTAGCTAGCAAGAATCTTTCTCAAAACACAGCTCCACAGTGGCACACTTCCTCCAACAAGGGCACACCTCCCAATAGTACCACTCCCTGGACTAAGCATATTCAAACCACCATAGTAACTAATTCATTTCTCACAATATTCCTGTTAGATATATTATATATCATTACTACTTTTTGCTTTATCAAGGAAACGGGCAAGCAGAGATTTTATAAATTACCCAAGGCAGTCAAGTAAGTTTTGTGATTCATTCCCATTAAGCTTACAGGTGCTATGTTGAATTAGATCTGATTTATGGTCCTTGACTATGTGGCTGTCAGAGTGAGTGGCTTAATCTCTGTAGGCATCTAATGATTCTACAAACAGTTTACGAATTATTTTTGTAAGTTTTTAATTAATAAGCAAAAGTGAGGGATAGAAGCCCAGTATGTTTGCAAGAGAGAAAAAAAGAAATAGAAACTTGACTGAAATTAAATGGAGGATTTATTGTAGCATAGTATAGGCAATGTCTCAGACATCCAAGCACAGGAATCAGCAGATATAGTGCCTTGAACTAGTTCCCATGTTGAAAAATTAGAATTAGAAGTTGTTCTTGCTAACCATCTGTGGTTTCATTCTTCTGTGCCCCCCTTTTGTCAGTTGGTTGCCCTTGTAAACATGACTGTCACAGGTGCAATGCAGAATGGCTTTTGCTTTGTACAATATTGGTCTGACCTAGTTCAGATTCTTATAACAGCTATCAGACTGTTGCCTGTGGATTTGTTCCTCTTGAGTCCAATTGGATAGGGCAGAGATAATATCACAAGATAAATAAAATTGCTACCTCTTACAGGGATTGTGTAAAAGCACAGATGTGGGAAATGAAAGAAGGAAGGAAGGAAGGAAGGGAGGGAGGGAGGAAGGAGGGAAGGAAGAAAGGAAGGAAGGAAGGAAGGGAGGGAGGGAGGAAGGAGGGAAGGAAGAAAGGAAGGAAGGAAGGAAGGGAGGGAGGGAGGAAGGAAGGAAGAAAGGAAGGAAGGAAGGAAGGAAGGAAGGAAGGAAGGAAGGGAGGGAGGGAGGGAGGAAGGAAGGAAGGAGGGAAGGAAGGAAGGAAGAAAGATGGATAGGAAAAGAAGGAAAATGGAAAGTAGGTAATGACAAATAGACCAATGCTACCACACAATAAATACCACTATACAAATGACTCAAAATTATAATTAATGCCCCAAATAAGCCTCTTACATATGAGTACTTGGCCACATTGACAGGGTACTTACACATTATATAACATAAAGTATACTTCCAAGGGGCAATATGGAAGCTAGTCCTCCTCATAGATAAATTAATTAAATTAACTGTGTTGGTCTGTGAAAATTACTCAGCATAGCTTCTTGGAGGAATGAAAGACAACTTAAAGTTCAAATTTTAATTCTATGTACACAGCATAGTCTTATGAATACATCCTTTCCTTCATCTCTGGCTTAGAGCAATGAGCGAATGCTTTAATTAGTTTGAGAATATGAGATGACAAATTCCATTATAAAAAGATTTTGAGAAGTTGAAAATGTTAACCAGAGCATCTATGTACTAAAGTCTCATAATATTTATTGAGCTCCAAAGGAAGTCACTTGTCAGTTATATAATTTCTTTTTGTAAATGCTGTACTAAAATAAGTTTCTCTCTCTCTCTCTCTCTCTCTCTCTCTCTCTCTCTCTCTCTCTCTCTCTCTCTCTCTCTCTCTCTCTCTCTGACAGTCTGCATTACAAGGGGCCCGTTCTTGGTGTTAAGAATAATTCTGAATCATTCCCATACTGGTTTTTTATCCTATCATCTTTATGCTTCATATAAAGTGGCTCAAATGGTTAAGAAAGGAACAGAGACTAAAATAATTAGAACAACATATTTTTAATTTTAATTAAAAAGTATTATATGTATTTATTCATTATACATGTGAACACATGTGCATGCGGCCATAGTAAGGAACAATATGGATGTCAGTAGACAACTTGCTTAAATCTGTTTTCTCACTCCACCATGTGTGTCCTGGGGATTGAATCCTTGTTGTCAGGCTTGGTAGTGAGTGCTTTAATTGCTAAGCCATCTTCCAGGCCTACAGTATATATATTTGAAGTTTTAGGGTGTATTTTATAACATACAAGGCAAAATACAATATACATTTATGTCTATATGGTATTTTCATATACCATAGTTCATCCCTTTGCGAATTATTACAAGGCAAAATTTTAGCACATACCATGCATATTTCCAAGGCTCTGTATGCAATTGCATGTTTAATCTAAACCCAAAACAAGGTGATTTGTGTTGATATAAAGACCATACAGGCTGAAAAAAATCAGTTTGGTAACATTCCTACTGCAACTGGTCTGCAATAAATGTTCACAGTGGTATTTGGAGGCCATGTCACTTTAGTCAGATCACTGGGGCTTAGGAATGATGCCTATAGAAAACTTAGTTCACTGTTTATCAAGCAATGGTTGAAGGCTTCCAGGCTGAGGGTTCATCAGGTCAGTGTGTAAGAACTGTCAATCATACCAAGCTGTCAGGAAAAATACATTTTAGAGAAATGAAGGGAACATTTTCCACTTAGGATTCTTGTACATTGTATCCTTACTGCCATCATACAATCCATACCAGAGATAGTGCTTTACCAGAGAGTTGAAAATAGACTATTAGAATATTCTGAATATAGTCCTTTAGCCATTGTCACTTATGAACATGACCACTACTCATAGTAACCATCATGGTCATCTAGGATGAACAGGATAGAATAGTTGTCAAGATATCCAAGTATACAAGTCTAATGAAGTAGGGTCTTGTGTCATATGCATTAGCTGTAGTATCTTCTCCTAGTGGTAGAAACTGAAGTTGATCAAATATTGGTTGCTTTTAGCTGAAGAGCAAAAAGAAATCGTGTATATTTTACTACTCCCTCTTGATGTAGAAAATTTGGCAAAATTATTCCTAATATTTAATTTATATTGTCATGTATATTTTGTTTTTAACAAGAGTGTTATTTTGTAAATGTAACTTTTATTCGCCAGATGTAATTGTTGTCTCAAAGACCTACTACTGAACAAACTCACACTTTTTAGCTCTTTCTGAACTCTTTTTGGCTGATTCACCCCACCTGTTCTGGCTGAAACTCTTCTCCAGGCTGACTGACTCAATCTAGCTTTTCTCAGCTTCTCACTGAATTACTCTGCTTGGCCTGAAACTAACTCTGGCAATCTTCAGATTCCTTCTCAATCTCTGGTTCATTCTCTCTTCACCTGCAACCTATCTCAGTAAAACTGATCCCCCACCCCCTCCACCCTGCATGCTGCTCTCTCTTTTTTAAAAACGTTTTTTATTGAATATTTTGTGTATTTACATTTCAAGTGTTATCCCCTTTCCTGGTTACCCCCCTTCCATCCCCCCTCTATCTGCTTCTATGAGGGTGCTCCCCTTCCCACCCACCCACTCCCACCTCACCACCCCAACATTCCCCTACACTGGGGAAATGAGTCTTCACAGGACCAAGGGCTTCTCCTCCTATTGATGTCAGATAATGCCATCTTCTGCTACAGATGGGTCCCTGCATGTGTACTCATTGGTTGGTGGTTTAGTCCCTGGGAGCTCTGAGGAGGGGGGTGGTTTCATTAATATTGTTGCTATTCTTATGGGGTCGCAAGCCCCTTCAGCTCCTTCGGTCCTTTCTCTAACTCCACCATTCGGGTTCCTACATTCAGTCTGATGGTTAGGTGCAAGCATCCTCATATGTATTAGTATGGCTCTGGCAGAGCCTCTCAGGAGACATCTCAGGCTCCTGTCAGCAAGCACTTCTTGACAGCAGCAATAGTGACTCGGTTTAGTGGCTGCTCTCTTAAGTAACCTCTCTTTTCTGTTTGTTCTCTTAACAGTTCTGGTATATCCTTTCTCTTACTCATTCTGTCAACTTTCTCTGATTTATCACTTTGTCTGCCCCTCAATTGAATGTCTTTTTTTAGGATTAAAGGTGTGTCTGCATTCCAGCCAGAGCGATGAAAAGTGTGTACTAAGGGTAGGTCTGTATTCTAGCCAGAGGGAATAAAGGCGTGTGTGTCATTCCTGCTGGATCACACAGACTATGGTATTGGATCTGATCCCTTGCCAGATCAGCCATGTTGCTGGATTGAAATACCTGTACATTCTTTCAGCTTAATTTTTGCCATTGACTTTGATTTAACATAGACTACTTCAAATTCTTTTATGAATATGGGTGTTTTGCCTATGTATATGTCTGAGCATCCCATGCATGCAATAGTTGTGGAGACCAGAAGAGGGCAAAAGATACCTCGCAATTGCAGTTACAGATTGTTGTGAGTGACTATATGGATGCTGGGAACCTACTCCAGGTCCTTTGGAAGAGCCACCAGAGCTCCAAATCACTGAGTCTTCTCTCTACCCCCATAAATGCGTTGTTGTTGTTGTTGTTGTTGTTGTTGTTGTTGTTGTTGTTGTTGTTGTTATTATTATTATTATTATTATTATTATTATTATTAAACATTCTTTTTTTTTCTTTTTGTCTTTTTCTCGGAGCTGGGGACCGAGGCTTAATCCCAGGGCCTTGTGCTTGCTAGGCAAGCGCTCTACCACTGAGCTAAATCCCCAACTCCTATTATTATTATTATTATTATTATTATTATTATTATTATTATTATTTACTTGTAAGGATTCAGAGATATATACCTTTTAGACTTTATTTAACATTAAAATATTAATACTGATTATCTACCTCTGTGATAGCTTGTATGCTGAGAGTATACAGTGCTCAGAGTGGATCACCAACACAGATCACAAATATCTGTTTTTCAAATTAACTATTGCAATTGATTCAAAGTGACCCTACAGTTTTCTTCATCAAATATGCAAGAAACTTTGAGAGGACAATGAAAATAAATAGTTCAACGACAAAAACATCAAGTTGATGACCGTATACAGGTGTCAATTATTAGCATAATCAATAGAATGTTAGTATATAATAAAAAGAAAATTATATAGGTTTATTTAATTCCTGATTTCATTGCTTTCAGTTTAACATTTTTATTGAAGAATCTATATCCATTTCTAACATTTTAACTAACTAGTTCTTCATGAAACAATATCCTTTCTGAGTGGAGATTTTAAAAATCTATTCCATTAAACATCAGTTGATTTCCAGGTGGCATCTATTGGGACAAACATCATGAAAAGGCCACTGACCAGAATGTTGATTCCCTGGCTGACACCTGGGAGAAAAATAAACTTATGTTTAATGGAGTAGACTGTCTAAACCCCTGTTTTGAGATGAGTGCACATCCATGAATATGTATTCATTGCTGAATTCAATAGATTCTAATAGTGAAGGACATCCATATTAGAGAAAGTAGTACCTGTTCATTAACATTACTTTCCAGAGAAATAAACAGGAATGCAGTGGAATTGGAGCATTGGCAATAACTAGTTTGCTCCTTTACTGTGTAATGTATTCAGCTTGACTTCATGATAGCCAGTGAGATAAAATATGTATTATCTATGCTTTGTTTTGTTTAAAATATATTTATATTATACTAGATCAACTGTAAACTAATTTAATAATGCACTGTTAGTGATTATATGTTGTTATCTTTGCTTGGTTGTTTACTGAGAACTGGCTTCACAATGTAGCTGAGGCTGACCTATAACTTGCTATATATTTCTGGTTTGTGTTGGTCTTCCCAGTTCAGCTTTCTGTGTTCAGAGGTTATAAGCATGTGCCACCATAATTGGCTATACTTTCATTGTATTTTCTTAGGTGAAATGCTATATCAATTTATTTCTTTAGACATTTTCAAAAAAGTTTTCTCTTTGTTTCTGTTTTTCAACTACATAATCCCTGGGCAAAAAACGACTAAACCACTGTGTGTGTGTGTGTGTGTGTGTGTTTGTGTGTGTGTGTGTGTGTGTGTGAGACTTGACTGTTTGACCATTGTTTTAAACTGGATTGAGCAGTTATACAACATGACTTTTATGATAATTAAACAGCAAAAGTTTTGGTAACATATTCCATTTCTTTCTGTGAAATATGTGCTATATGCCCCTTAATACTGACTTCCTGGTAGCTAATGAAATTATATACTTTAGAAGACTATATAGAATTTGGGAAGAAATTTATTTTGCAAACTTATATTTCTAACATCCGTTCATTTGTCCCTCTATGTCTACATTTTGGTGCAGAAGCTACATATGAAGTGGGATCATAAAGATTTATTAAACAGGATCTCTAGCTTCTGAGTATGATTTTTAAAAATATATTCCTTAATATCATAGTGACTTTTCTATAAAAACAAAAGCCTAGAGGATAGACATGTTTTGTCACAGATATTACACGTGTATGCATTATATGAATAAAGTATAATTTCACTATATTCAAATGAGTGCACACTTCGAAGAAGCTCACTAATATGAAAGAACAAGAGATACCCTAGGTGTTTTATTATGCTGATTGCAAGCAACTGGTGTAGTACTTAAATATTTCCTCTCTGCCTGTATGAGGATTATGCATGTGAGTTCTGCATGTGTATTTATAATTCTGGTTATTTAAGCTGTGTTTTGTAGACTCTCAGCACTTTAAGTGTGATTCATAACACTGTGATTGTTTTTACCTGTTGTTATTCTACTATGATGATATTTTGCAAATCATATTGTTTTTTTATGTAGAAAAATATAACTTTGATTTCATGGTTAATCCATTCAGAAATCATTCATTGTGTAATAGTGCTAGTGAATGTACATTTAATGGCAACAATGATAAACTATTAGGTGATAATGCAATGTAATGAAGATTTTAAGATCATGCTAAAAGCAACATACTCAGCCTCAAACTGCATGACATATTCAGGTTAAGAAGAAAACAGAAAAGCAGAATTTATTCCGAGGCCATGATAGCTACTATTCACAGAAGGGAGCATGTTTTTTCTAGTTCAGAGAGCCTTCCAAATATATTCTTTACTAAAGAAGTTGCATTCTAATGCTGAGTATACAAGCATGAACGACATGTTCATAAACAGGTGGTATTGGTATTCTAGCATCTTAAGGGTGCAAAAATACATAGACTATTCTGATCTATTATAGGAAATAGAGGCATTACTAGGAGAAATCTGTTTGTCTCTGATTTTTCTCACCACTGCCCATTACTAAGGACCATGCTTTCTAAAGAGGGATCTAAAGCTGAGCTGTGGTGGAGCACGCCTTTAATCTGTGCATTCGGAGGCAGAAGACCTCTGAATTCAAGAGCAACCTGGTGTACAGAGTGAGTTCCAGGATTGCCAAGGCCATGTAGAGACACCCTGTCTTGAACTATCCCAAAAAGGAAGAAGGAATCTATAACAAACCTAACTTTAAAGTGAGAGTGAAAATGCAATTATACACTTAAAATTTAAGATGAAGCTTAAAAGGTACCTCCTCCAGTGGAACTGGTTGTTAACTAGCACTGCTCATATGCTACCCACAACAATCCTAGTCGAAAAGTTATCCATATGTAAGTCCGTCCCCCCTTTTATACTCACTGAGTTTATATGTATACACAGCAAATGATTTCTTTGTGTCTGTTGCTCATGCGCAGTGCCCTAAAAACAACTGAGATGGAGCTTTCACAAAAAAGTCAAAACAAAAAACAAAACAAACAAACAAAAAAGAATGAAAGAAGGTAGGATTTACCCAGTCTTGCATTTGGTAGAAAGACACCTGCCATATGTAAACCACCTCATTCCATTTGCAAAACGTGCCACAGCATCAGTTTTTGTCCTCTAGAGTTTAGAGGTGAAGGAATGGAGACCAGTAGAAGTAGGTTGTCCAAGGTCACATCAAAGAATATTCAAATTGGAATCTGAGCATCCGTTCTGATTTCAAACAACATGCTTTTTCCCTTACATTGTTGCCTTTTATTTGGGGAATCATGTGAATGATTTATGGTATTGTTCATAGTTTCTTTGGTCATATTATGAGGAATACTTCTAGCTAGATTTATTTTTAGTTCTTGCCACAAACAAGACTAGTAATATCATTGTAGTTTTTTTTTTCAAGTGAATGATTAATTGGTAGAAATATTCATTGAAATTCTTCTAAGACCTTTCAAATCACACAGTTGAAAATTCATGCTATGCTCCAAGCATTATTGATTCTGAGCTATCTCATGCAGGTAGATATAAATCCTTTTTTAAAGATCTTTGATGAAAAACAGACATCCTAGCATTCTAGGCATTTTCATAGTCATTTGCCTCATTGCTGAAGCAGCATTCAGACAGGTGTATGGCCATTGTTAGGACGAGTGACAATGCTCAATTTCAGTGACTCAAACCAGTAAGACAATAAGCCCTTTCTAATTTAGGTTTATAGTTATAATCTTCAAAGGCTCTCTGAAAATTACTTATAGGAAATTCATATAATTTGGGCACTTGTGTACCACAGAGCTGTTGTGTCAAGCCTAAGAGAGGCCACAAAAACATTTTTCTATTGCAGTTGCATTCTCATTAAGATTGAAATCACTCGAGACCTCAAAAGTACAACAATGTCAAGCAACCAGAGCTTCCAGGGACTAAGCCACTACCTAAAGACTATACATGGACTGACCCTGGACTCTGACCTCATAGGCAGCAATGAATATCCTAGTAAGAGCACCAGTGGAAGGGGAAGCCCTGGGTCCTGCTAAGACTGAACCCCCAGTGAACTAGACTATGGGGGGAGGGCGGCAATGGGGTGAGGGTTGGGAGGGGAACACCCATAAGGAAGGGGAGGGGGGAAGGGGGATGTTTGCCCGGAAACCGGGAAAGGGAATAACACTTGAAATGTATATAAGAAATACTCAAGTTAATAAAAAAAAAAAAGATTGAAGTCACAGATTTCTTCCTTAAATGCATATGAATGGGATACTGAGAATTGACATAATTTTTAAAAATTATCCCAGGTGTTTTTCATAAGGCTTTAGACTTTCAGTGCAAACAACTGGACACATTTTGTCCTGAACTAATTGCTTCCTTATCTGCTGTTCTAACAAGACTCAGTGATTTCAATCCAAGCATTACATAGGATTCATCACAGTCTGTTATGTTAAGCATAACACATAATGCACAAAGAAGTGATCAATACTTACCTACTGAGTGAGTGACTTAATTTCTCTAATTGATTCTGTTTAGACAGGGTCTTCTACTTCCCTATAAATGGATTCTATCATTTCCTGGACTTGGACTTTACACAAGTGCAGACAGTTCCTGGTGGCATAATTAGTTACACTTGAATCCTTCTCCAACCTTGCTGTAGTAACCACTATAGCCATGTCCTCTTTTAAATCCTATAGGATAACCCACACATTATAGCCATTTTCAACATGCTGTTTCATATTGTTTGGGATTTTTTGAAATGTTTTTAGCCTGTTTTCCAGAAATTGTAAAGAAGTTTCCCTTACAATGATTTATATGTAGAGTACACTAGAAGATGACACACCAGCCTATACATGACAAAATCCAGATCAAAATGTAAGATTTTTTTTTTACATTTTTAAATGGTTAGAAAACAACCTTATAAGGCTGGGCCACCAATCAGTGAGCATTCAGAGGCTGGACCTAGATTCCCTGCACATTTTGTAACAAATGTGCAGCTTAGTCTTCTTGTGGGACCCTAAAAAATGGAGCACTGGTTATCTAGATCTCTGTTCCCTGCCACTGGATCTCCTTTCCCCTACCCGGACAGCCTGGCTGAGCCTCAATGGTAGAGGACTAGATGCCCTAGGTAGGGTGGTGCCTAAGCAGGGGGTGCCCTCCTTCCCTGAGGAGAAAAGAGGAGGAAATTCAGAGAGAGATTCGTAAGGGAGGGACTGGGAGGAGGAGGAGAAACTGTGATCAGGATGTAAAGTGAATATAAGAATAAATTATTTTAGAGGAAAAAGGGAAACAGCCCTAAGAAGAGTAATATATTTGACATGAAAGCTATCTTAAATTTGTCTTTGAATTAATGAAAATTTGGGGACATAGCCATATTCATCCATTTGCATGTTACTTATGGAAGAGTCATAGCAGAGACCCTATATCCTTTAACACCAAAACATTTACTGCAAGAGCCTTTATATACATTTTCAAAAGCTGAAAAAGATAATCAGTGAGTACTTACTGCTTAAATAATCCATTTTATGATTATTCTACTAAGATGCAAAATACTGAAAATACTGCTAAGTATATTGTCCTACCTAAATAAAGTAATAATAACACAGCCTTTGGAACACATAATACTCTCATCTCTTAGTTGGTGAAGTATAACAATTTTCATTGTCTCATTCTCTTCTGAACAGCCCTTAGCACTATGAAACCTTTTCAACATAGGCAGAAACCTCTTTCTGCAGAAACTTCAAGAATAAATTAGATGATTATCACTCGATGATGGACTAGATAACCTCTAGTATTGTATGGCCCAATAATTCCTTGAATTGCCTCTATATGTAAACTTGCTTTATTAGAACTGAGAAATTTGATTTGTGGAAATGAAATCACCTCAGCATTAACAGCTCCTTGAATCTCCTTGCCGCACCTCCCCCTGCCCTCCACTTTTAGCGTAGCCTAGGTTTTTTTTTTTTTAATTAAATATGAGATAATTAAAGTTCACAGAGTTTAAACCCAGCAGGTTTGATTTAGTGATAAAAATCTGTGGTTTGTCAGCTTTTCAAGACATAATCCTAGCTTCAGCCTTATCTGACAGGTAGTCAGCCTAGCAAGTCTGAGGATGAAAACCAGAGTGTCTCATCTTTTCAGGCATGACTTGCTATTTATCTTCTGAAGCATAATTTACAATTGCTCCATCAAAAGTGGGTAGGACTAAATAAGAGGAAAAGCCCCTCTTTTGCCTTGACACAATTCATCTAGTCTGTATGTAGTTGTCAGGACCTAGGCCTATACAGTGTATAAATTTCAAATGGGGGAAGAGCCCCTAAATGTAGCATATTGATTAATGTAAATTCCCCTTTATTCACTGAATATGTAAAATATGTAAATTTAGTCCTGCTCTCAAAAAGTACCTCTGTGCTATTAGTTTGTGCAGCAGATAAAACCCACTGCATCCTGTACTGCACTTTCAGAGTGGTAATGCTAATGACATCTTGAGCAATTGCCTTAATGAGCCAGAAAGGTGTTCTCTTCTATTTGTATATAGCTACTTAGCGTCATCTAAAATAGAGATCATCTGTAGATATTGCTAGGTTTATTAAAAAAAAAAGAGGCATGGACTCTCTTATTAATATCTTTCTCCAAGCATGTTAAGAATGAACCACCAATTAGGTATTAACCAAGAAAATGGCTTGTTGTTAGCTCTATATAAGTGCTATGCTGTCTTGAAGTGCAAGTGCAGGTTTTAATTACCATGCTAGCTAAGTAGATTCAGTTGTCAAGTTGCATCTTGAGGTCATTTTGGAAAACACTGTAATGCTTCCCAAATTAATTAATTACACAATAGCACTACTACTGTAAACCTAATAGGGATAGCTTGCCTATTTTTACAAAAAAAAGAAAAGAAAGAATGAGAGAAAAAAAAAAAAAAAACAACCAACACTTACCATCGGGAAAATATTTTAAAAAACCTCATATATACATCATATATAAAATTTAGCACTTTCGGAGCTTTACTGTGTTTTGAGAAACCAACACATTAATACTAGTATGTAAGTCAAAAATCTCCTATCATCTGAGTCTTCCTTTCAAAGGGAAATCTCTGAATTTCCTCATTAATCTGATTATGTTTAGACATAAATTCCATCATAGTAATGTAAAGATGGATAAAAGTCAAGTTCATATTTTGGTTAAAACAACAAAATACTTCTGCATATTTGATCACAGTGTTTTGTTAGTGATCAGCTGTAGCTAGATGTTTCACCGGAAGTCAAGAGGAGTAGTCATTTTGTGTTAATGATAGAAAAGACTAAAACACAGAGAAGCCACTTCTCCAGCCAGCATTTTTAGTACAAACTAGCAAAGTTCAACTTGGGCTTCTGTTAGCAAATAGCAAAAGTATAGTAGGTACACCACTAAAAATCCTTTCTGCCACCACTGTGTGCACCCTGCCCAATCTAAATTGAATTGTATACCTCCTGGGTCTGGGGGTTGAAATTCTGAATTTCAACCAACTTAAAGGCTTAATAGTGCTTTTCTACAGAACACATATGAGATATGGCTTCAAAAAAAGTCTGAGCTGTAGAATTAATTTCTGTCTACTAAATGAGTAATATTACTTTTTAAAAATAGCCTTTCAGATTACATAATCCATTGCATTAGGGAGAAAGTTATGCAAGTAAATCAGCTCTATAGTTTTTATGAGGTGAGTTAGATAATTACTAAATTGAAAAATATGCAAAAATAAGTTATTTCCCGAACAATTTCTTCTTGAATACTTACACGAATTCCTGCAGGTGTGACTCCTGAAGTAAAGTATGGGGTTATTCAAGAATGTAGATTTAATAACCATGTAATATCTAACTTTCCAAATACATATCTCAGTGAAGTTTATAATGAAAAATTATAATAAAGAGGTCCTCTTCTCAGCTAGATCATGAAGGACAAAATCTCAGCTTTCTAGGAATAACTCAGTGAATGAGACATGCAAGACAGAATCTTTTTTAAGGAAGTTATTCATTTGTTGATTTTTCTAAAGTTAGCTTAGATTACAACTTTCTTTTAAGGGTTATCATTTCATGAGTGAATTTTGCAGTACTGTCACAAGTACATAAAGTGTCCTCAAAACTTGCAACCCCATAAGGACAACAATACCAACCAACCAGAGTTCCCAGGGACTAAACTACTACCCAGAGACTATACATGGACAGACCCATGGCTCCAGCTGCATATGTAGCAGAGGATGGTCTTGTTTGACAACAATGTGAGGAGAAGCCCTAGGTTCTGCCAAGGATGGACCCTCCAGTGAAGGAGAATGTCAGAGCGGGGAGGGGTGAAGTGGGGTCGGTTGGGGAGAGGAAACACCCTTATAGAAGAAGGGGAGGTGGATGGAATAGGAGGCCTATGACTGGGAAACCAGGAAAGGAAATAACATTTGAAATGTAAATTAAAAATATCCAATAAATAAAAGAAACTGAAAAAAAATTCCTCAAAACACAATGTGCATACATTCAACTGTTGCAGGATATTTGATCACATTGTGAACCTGTAGATTGTGTCGTTTACAAAACAGCCCTGTTTCTAGTTGTAGCTCAGCACTTAGCACATACCTTTAATCCTTCTGAATGGAATACAGACAAGCCCTTAAATCCTAAACTGTGAGGATAAGTTAGCTTGTAGAAGGAAGCATCCATGTTTAAAAGTGATGTCTAATTGAGTGGCAGACAAAGTGACAAATCAAAGAAAGATTTGATAGAATAAGATATGCCCAGTTCTCACAAGAGGAAAGGGAAGTTAGTTAAGAGAGAACAGCACAGAGAGAAATGGAAGAAAAAGGAGTCAGTTTTACTGGGAGAGTTTTAGAAGAAAGAGTAAGCTAGACACAGGTAAAGACAGAATGAGCAAGAGAATGAGAAGGAACCAGAAAGAGTTAGTTTGAGGTCAAGCAAAGCAATTCAGGAGAAGCAGAGAGAGAGAAGTCAGATTGAATCAGTCTTCTTGTAGAGGAGTTTGAGCCAGAGCAGCTGAGTTGAACCAGCCAGCCAGAGTCCAGAAAGAACTAGAAAGGTGAGTGTATTTAGCAGCAAGTATCAAAGGCTGAAAACATTCTAGGCCTAGATAAGATTGTACAGAGGCCAGACACTTCCAGGACTAAGCCTAGGTTAGCAGGCTGATTGGAGATGACAATTACCACAGGAGAATAAAAGACACTTTTACATTCAACTCTTAATTCTTAGGAGTAGGAAAACCCATAATTAAATTCCACCCACCTTGGACATGGTCATTACAATGCATTATTTGTCAAATTATATATTTTTCAAAACCCCAAAGAATGTGACATTCTACTTCCTCTTTGAGTTTCTTATTATGTAAATTTGTTTATGTTAATCTCTAACACCTTACTTCATTGCTCCACAGCTCCATTTTCAATCTGATGAAGCTAAATTTTGCTAAATTCACCTTTGCATATAGGTGCACTTGAATCACCTAATTTGGAATTGCAGTTCTTACAGTTAGCTCTGAGAAATGTAATTATGTAAAGAATATTTTGAATGAAATGCTGAATAACTTAGTAGAAACACAGTTAATTTTTCAATGTATCCCAAAATAATATACTTGAAAAGTGGTGCTTTTCTACTTTAATTTTAAATATTTTCCATTTTCTGAACAGGAAGTAAGCATCTCCATATATTTGGCAAGAAGATGAAAAGCCAATTCCATTAATTCATACATAATTTAGTGCTATGGGAAACAGAAAAGATAAATAAGTTCTTAGTTCCTGACGGCAATGTCTTTTTTTTTTCAAGTTTTATTTCATTGCCGTAAAGATGTATTTATTGTTATGCATGTGAGTGCTTACCTGAATGTAGATATGTATATTACATTCATGCCTGGTATCCATGAAATTACAGGCATTGGATCACCTGAACTAGAGCTCTAGATTGTTGTGAACTGTCATGTGTATGATGAGAACCCAACACAAGTCCTCAAGAAAAGCAGAAAGTACTTTTATCTTCTGAGCTCTCTGGTCATCTCCTCCATATATTTTTGGTTTTGTTTTATTAAATCTTTAGTTTGGTTAGAATGTCATGAATACTATATTGTTCATGAACAAAGGTAGATTATGCATAATTCCATTACTGGCACTCTAATTTGATATATGAATTTATATATGTATATATATGTATATATATATATATATGTATATATATATATATATATGCATGGGGAAAAGAGGACCTTTGACCCGCAGGCTTACTTGCAAGTTCTTCCAAGGATTGGTTGTACTTGAAGTAATATATCCTTTCATGTTTCCTTCAAAACTCAGTAATAATGTATATTTTCCCTTTGAAATAGAAGTGAACCTTGTATCACAGTCATCTTTTTCTAACAAATACTTAAGTGTGGTCCTGCCTGCTTACTGCTCTAGAGATGCTACAATTCATCTGTGTGCATCAGAGAATTACAACAGGCAGAAGAGCAATAGCAGAAGCATCCCTTTACCTTTCCCCTGTTAAAGATAGTGCTTTCTCAGAGAAACTAAACCAAGCCCCAGCTGGGGAAAAAAAGATTAGGGAGTCATTTTGCTTCCTGTATAGCTTCGGAGATCAGAGAAAAGGAAAAGATGAAGAAACTTGGCACCTACTCCAGAATTGCTCATGACTGCTAGACTTTGATCTAATTCCTTCACAGCAAATCATCAACATTCACTGTATATTCAGTTTGAAAGCAAAATACTAGCTGGATTCCCTTAAAATTGTGCCCTTCATTTCCTTCTCTTACATGTTCCTCACAATTAACTTTGTGAGTCATGGGCAAGTTACTTAACCTCTTTGGGCCTCAAAGGCCTCATCTATAAAATGAGTTGTTTAGAATAGATGACCTTTATGATCCCTACCATTGTGGAACATTCTATTCTGTGAAACTTCAAGGCTATAAACTGAGAGTAGGAGTCAATTTTTTTAAAATAAGTTTTTTTATAATTGCCCTGCAGGGCCTAATGTAACTTTAAGTATGCTACCTTCTTCCTACCATGTGAAATAGAAAACATATTTCTAAAGCAACTCTAATATGTCCAAAGCTAAACTAGACACTAGACATTTTAGTTTGGAGTCAGTTGGCTTAGTACATGGGTTGTATGTAGTTACTTGTTCAAAAAGCAATACATATGGGAAAAAAATCACTGGAAATAGATTGTGTAATTCCACATAGGGAAATAATCATTTAGCAATTGGCTATGGAAGAGTTGACTTGAAATGTATTATCAACCAGAATATCTTCAATTCCTGATCCCCTGTTTCTGAGAATAAGAGTTTATTTGCAAAGGAATATGCAATGGGTTTTTGCAGATGTGGTCAAGTTAAAATGTGTTCATAGTGGATCAAGATTGACCTTAAATCCTCAAAAGATACCTATGTGAAACTCAGGGACACAAAGACACATAGGAGTAATATGGAGTGATACATGCATGAACCAAGCAATCCCAAGAGTCACTGGCAGCCAGCACAAACCGGAAGAATGGAATAAGCTCTCCTTAAAGCTCCCAGAAAGAACCAATCCTGCCATCTGTTATTTTAGAATTCTTTCCTCTAGAGCTGTGAATAAATAATCTTCTGCTATAAGTCACTCACTTAACTATATATTGTTGACATAGACTTGGAAAATAGAATAGAAGGCGTAGGTGCTAGCCAAGGAAGGAGTCTCCAAGGGATACAGCTCTACATTAGCACACTCAAAGATTGGAGCTGCTGTACAGTGTTTACTCTCAGTGCAGGATGTTTTTATAAGCCAGGGTAGAAGGAGACCTTTGGAATAGCTCCCAATTCTAGACTAGAAACTATCTTACAAGAATGCTAATCAAGTTAAGCTTGATGGTTTCAAACCTATATTCTTAACACCTGAGAAGCAGAGGCAGGGGAGTCCAACTTGAGCTTTATAGGAAGACTTGTCTTAAAACAGCAAGCAAAGGGTGTTGTTCAACCAGAACTACACTCAATATTTCTTTTTTTATTATTATTAACTTGAGTATTTCTTATATACATTTCGAGTGTTATTCCCTTTCCCAGTTTCCGGGCAAACATCCCCCTCCCCCCTCCCCTTTCTTATCGGTGTTCCCCTCCCCACCCTCCCCCCATTGTCCCCCTCCCCCCAACAGTCTAGTTCACTGGGGGTTCAGTCTTTCAATATTTCTTATAGTTTTACTGTGCCAGTGAGTACAACCTTCAACTCAGAATATCATATGCATAAGCCAAAAAATAAGCTGTGTAGAGACTTCATGAATTATCTTCCATTTATTGCCACTTTCTACTTTATGCAAGGTTTTCTTTGTTACTTTTAAGTTAACCATTTATAAAAAAATAATTTCAGAGACCTTTCAACTCAAAACTAGGTATTTAAGAACATTTACAATGAATAAATTAGTTTAATTCATTTATTTTCCTTTAGCTAGTTGAATCTCTGACTTTCTCCCTGTGAAAACTCAATCCATATTTCTGCTGTGCTTAGCTCAGATCACATTTACCCCATGAAGGTGTCAGATATCCCATGCTAAAGTTTCATAATGTATGCTTTCTGAAGAATGCTCTCGACACTTGGGAGTATGTTTTCTTTTCACTGATATAACCGTACTACTACTCAAAAGAACCAACTCAAAGGAAGGACTTATTTTGGCTGATCGTTTCAGAGTGCTTCATTCCACCACAGCTACTAATTTCATGGAGATAGGAATGAATGAGCAGAAAAGGCAGCTTGTGTCACTGCAGACCTAGAAGCAAAGAACAAGGAATTAGGAAAACAATATAACTTTCAATGGCGTGCTCCTGATGGCCTGCTTATGTCACTGAAGCCCTGTTTCCTAAAATTTCTACAGCTTCACAAAACAGTGTCACCAGCTGGGTGAAAAATGGTTCAAAATATGAGCCTTTGGGGGCCATTTCAGACTTAGACCCTAATATTCATTAAGTACTACTTTTATGTCTGGACTGTTATTACAAATTATTATGGAACTTGTTGAAGTAGTAAGGCAGACTTCACTCAGAGGAAGTTTAGTAGTTGAGAAGCAAGATTTAAAACTACAAATATAAC
This sequence comes from Rattus norvegicus, assembly GCF_021556685.1. NCBI lineage: Eukaryota > Metazoa > Chordata > Mammalia > Rodentia > Muridae > Rattus > Rattus norvegicus. The sequence continues at coordinate 101,336,583 of NC_141554.1, forward strand.
AAATGCCAACTGGGACTTAACATCCAAAGTGTATGGTAGGGGTCAGCAGAGGGAAAGTTTCTAAGAAGAAGCACTGGTGGTAAATGGGAATTCTTGCTAACTGGTTTGTCAGGTTTCTTGCTGTGGGCATCCAAAGTGCTGAGACATCAACAGAATTTTATCAGATACCTAAAGTGTTTTGTTTTCACTGAACTAACCCATCTGAATTCTTGCAAAGAATGAGGAAAAATGGGCTCAAGGCAAAACTCGGGGTAAAGATTAATCAAAAAGGATTTCCAAGGAACCAGACTCAATTTTGGTCAAAGAAAGGAATCTTTGGCATTGTTTTCTCCAATGGCTTGTTTTGGGTAATGAGAATTATAATTCATGCTGTTATAATATTTACACATAACTTCCCACCCATACAGAGAACAATGAATGTATGTTGTAAATAGCTCTTGGTGAGTATTTACAATTGTAAAGGACTATGATGAAAACTGGCCATTTAATTCACCACTTAAACTGATTACAAGTACAGCATTAACCACTCCCCATTACTTGGACAAAAATCAAGACAATATATATTCTAAGTCTCTACAACAGAATTTCACTGAACAGTGTCTGGCATAATTTATTTATTTGCCTGCTCTTTTCAAGTGATGTTACTGCTTTCGAGTCATTTTTAAAAGTAATATTTATAAATGTAATTGGTGAAAGTCTGGCATCATTGACCAATGAGAAGAATTGCTGGCAGCTTGAAGAAAGAAATGTAAAGCACTATAGCATGCTAGAAACTGCAGCCATCCTCACAAAAGTGTTGGATTAATGAGTACACACAGCATTATAAAAGCTAGTTCTGGTTTGCTTAAACAGTCTCTCTCTTTATAGCATTCTCAATCTTTTTAAACAGCTAGAATATAATAACATTTTAAAAATTAAAGTATTTCCAATAACCAGGAACTTGATATGAAATGAGTAACATTAAGCACAAAACAATTGAAGCTTGAAATACAGAAGCAGGCAAGAATTTTAAACAGCCCCATTGAATAAGAATGCAAGGCTCTTGTGTTTCTTCCCAGGCAGTAGCAATCAGACTCAGAGGTTAGCAGGAAGAGATTTCAGAGTGATAATACTTGCCAGCACTATTTTCCCTCCTGTGACTTTCCCTCACAAAGGTGAAGCTTTTATTTGAAGATTTGATTCAATGCAGCTGCAGAAAATAAGGGGAAGAATTTGGCCAAACACTAGATTCTCTGGAATGAGGGAGGGGGGAGAAAAGAGGAATCAGAAAGACAGAAACTGGGAGAAATTGAGATATAAAAAGGGAAGGGAAGGGGACCCAAAACAGATTTACATTACCAATGACAAATCAAAGCTGAAAGTTTCCTTTGCCTGTTGTCATTCATTGCCACTCATATTTGGAAAGCAGACTGCTGTGATAATTGATTTGATGGTCCAGCTTGAGTGGAAGCACTTCTGGGCATAGCAGGACTCAGAGACGCCAACAAAGAAGAAAAGGTGGGAATGAAATAATGCACTGCTTTCTCCTCAGAGGCGTGTGGCCCAGTTTCTCAGAAGAGAAAAACATGTGCTGAGGTGGGAGGGCGTAGAAAGGGGAGGCACCCTAAAGAACTTGGTAATAAATACAAAAATGCATATATAGTTCCACTCAAATAAAAATAGGCATTCACACCGAAACAATGAGAGGACATATTTTACTGACAGGTGAATACTAGAGAAGCATGGTGGAAATAATCTGATTAATAACAGATTGTCTGTGGGAGGATCTGTCTTGCTGGGTTTCTTGTTGTTGTTGTTGTTGTTGTTGTTGTTGTTATTGTTGTTGTAAATAGGGACAAAAGTGATTTCTTTCCTTAAAGCCTTTTAATTTTTAAGGGGTTCCTACTAGATTAATAGTTCACAGGTTAATAAAGACAAGAGTCATTGCGACTGAAAAGCTATGTATGTGCTGGGATTGTTTAAAGATGGTTGAATTCATTTTCTTAAGCTTTAGGTGAAAGTCCAGCCCGTCCTTAGGTTTTTGAGGGAGGAGTGGTGATCTTCCACCACTCTCTGATAATGTGAATAAAGCACCAGTTATCAGGAAGGAAAGTTGGTTTGTGCTGAATTCACTGGAAGACCTCTTAATCACAGCTGCCAATTGGACTGTGTGCCCTGTCATTCTACTTAAGGACCTAAACAGACCCAGCAAAACACAGCGCTGTCAGAACACAAGTGTTAATCAGAACCTTTTTTGTCTTTTGAATGAAATGTACTTATTTAAGTTAAAATGTAAGTCAGTCTTTTCATTTAGTTCCCTTCCTGATTTTACTAGCATGTATCCTCACTTCTTTCTTTCTTCTCTTACTTGTCTAGCTGCCTCTATTTATACCTACAAAATATTGTTCGGCCTCATTAAGCAGACTAAACCTACATTATACATATGAAAACATTATGCAAATATCAGTGTTCTAACGTCATACCATGTAACATTACAATTTCTCTACTTCTGGTCAGTTTCTCAATTACAGTGAGCTTTACAAATTTAAAACCAAACAATAATTTTTAAAAAATGTGTGTGTGCATGTGTGTGTGTGTGTGTGTGTGTGTGTGTGTGTGTGTGTGTGTAAAGGGGAGAGAGAGAGAGAGAGAGAGAGAGAGAGAGAGAGAGAGAGATTAAGATAGATTAAAATAGAAAGAAAAGTGTTAGCTGTTATAATGTATGGCAGCATCTCTCTCTCTCTCTCTCTCTCTCTCTCACACACACACACACACACACACACACACACAATCAGTATAAGAATTACTAAGAAAGAGCTACTAAATTGCAAGATAATACAAAACCAACCTTATATTTTTACAAGTATCATAGCTCATGCTTTTATATGCCACTGAACTTTGAATTACTAGGGATACAGTGGTTAATAAGCAATATTTAACAAGCCAAAGCACATTCTGATCAATTTTTCAACATTGCTAGTTATTGGAAGTTAGATTATCCACTTGCACTTAAACATGGCTTGCTCATGCATAAAACATATATAAGAATGCTTATCTAATAGAGTTGTTTTGAGAATTAAATCAGATAATGAAGATAAATAACTTAGCATAGTAGCTAGTGATTCTAGCACCAGTACATAGCCAATATTATTGATATTGTTTGTCTTTTATGATTTAAAAATAGGTTATTTTCTGTGATTGTTTATATTGCTTCCACATACACTAGACATTACATCCTACTTTGATATCTTTTTAATGTGGACAGTATTTTTATGCCCGAATGAATATATAAAGTTAAAAATATTGCTTATCAGTTTACTTTACACAATGAGGAAGCAAACCTGTCTTACATTAAAACAGTAGCACATGCTTAGCAACATATAATAGAACATCTTATTGTATAATACAATAAGATATGCACATTATTCATAGATGAGTATGTAATTAAAGAACAAGAAATTGGATGAGCAAGGAGGAAAATGCTTAGGATGTCAAAGTAAAATTGTAAATACCAAAGATAATTCAATGTGACTGGATATAGGCCCTGTCTAACACCCATGGTGATTCATCAAATATTAACCTGTCTGACTCAGCAAAGCCTTAGGATGTCTTCGTAGCCTAAAATGGAGAAAAGATAGCTAGATTCGCAATTTTTAAAAGATCCAATTCCGTCGTTTCCTACTTCTGTTATTCCAGACAGATCTCTTACCTTCAGTGTCCTCTTTTATAAACTGAGAATAATCTCATTTATTTATTCTATGTTTCATTTTTTGAAGTGAGAAAAATGTAGGCAAACTAATTAAGCAAGCATCATATAAACAAGTAGAGAGTGTTTGAAAATTTAGTTGTAACCTCTTGACTGAGATTGCATCCTTATTTTCCTAAGAAGTTTTAAAAGGGAGAGAAAGACAGAGATGACATTAGAATTCTCCATTGTTGTGCCTGGTTGATTTTTGCTTGAGGTGACCAGATTGCATTGATGCATTTTTATACAGCATTTGTGGACTGTTTCTTATTCCAGCTTTGTGGCTTTGAAGCTCCAATTCCCCAATCAATGCCTGAACTTCTGAAGCTTGAAATTTGTCATTTGGCATTGACATACGTGTAAATTTTAGTCAAAACTTGGTGTTCTTTAAACATCTCAGGGCAAATTTTCAGCATGGGCTCATTGTAACTGGTTATAGTTACCTATTTGTATGTACAGATTGCCAATTTTGTCCCCAGTAGAGCACAAAGTGATCATCACACCTGCCATTTGATAATTGAAGGTGCAAGAAAGCATATCTACAGAAAATTTTAGAAGGCTACCTTCCTTCTCCCAAACCCCTTTACCCTTCCCCTCTCTGTTCAGGAAGAAAAAAGAAAGAATACTATTAGTAAGCTCTGAATAGAGATATGTATTTTGTTTCAAGAAAAATAAACCTCATCTGATTTGTACTTCTTTTCTAAAAGAAAAGATAAAGGAAATACATAGATTATCCTGAGTAACTTAAAAAATGTGATGGAAATGGCAGTGTTTTTCACAGATCTGAGTGAACGTATATTCTTCTTTACATAGAGAAAGGAGTAGTGTTTACTAAGGAGAAACAGTTTTCCACTTGTGGAACTTACCATTCCAGTAAGTTTGTGTTGTTGAAATTTGTTCTCAAGTGATACTACAGACCAGGGAAATGATTTATGGTTTTAATATGACTTCCTCTGCACCAGCGTTCTATGGTTCTTCTTGCAGTTTAGAGACATGAGAAGTGAATGGCCAAGTCAGCCCAGAGCTTATCTGTTATTTAAACACATGCGTTTATATATTACATAAACACATGTATTTATATATTACATATTTATATATTACATCACTGTGACAAAACACCTGGATCAATAACACTAAAAGATAGAAATAATTATTTGAGTTCAAAATTTCAGAGATTTTAGTCCATGTCACTTGAACCTATCACTTTGGGCCTGTGATGATGCAAAATATTTTGATACAGAGTATGTGAAAGGATAGAATTTCTGACCTCCTGATAGCAAGAAAGCAAAGAAAAAGTAAGGAGCAGGGTTCCCATATATGTTCAAGGGCATCCTCCAATGTTGAAGCAATGGGGAACATTATCTCCTTAAACATCTTTTGTTTTACTTTAGATTTTTAATTATGTATGTATAAGTGTATCTTTGAGTCGGTATGTGGACATGTGTATGTATGCAAAGGTTTGAGCAGTACAGAAGAGGGTTTCAGAGCCCCTGGGGGTGGGGATGCAGCTGGCTCTGAACTGCCATAAATAGCTGTTCGGAACCAAACAGACATTCATTGCAGGACTCATACACACTCTTAAACACTGAGCCATTTCTCCAGCTCCTCAATCCTTAGTTTATTATGGTAGAAACATTTTAAAGTTCTTTCTTCTATGTAGCGTAATGCCAGGGCATTGAGGTTGGAATGGGTGGGAGTGGGAGCATCCTCATAAAAGTAGGGGGAGCAGGTATGGGAGAGGAGAGAAAGGGGATGACATTTGAAATGTAAATACATAAAATATCCAAGAAAAATAAAATTAAAAAAAGAAAAAGATTTTTTCTTCTTGTTTTATTTTTAAGTGTATTATCATTAACATCATTTGCCCCTACATTTTTCCACTTTTTATACTGTATAAGTAGAATTATTGCCTTAAATATTCTATAGATCTTTGTTAGCATATATAAGCACACCTGATTTTTACATGTTAATTATAGATCATGTGACTTTGCTATACTACACCGGCATATTTGTATGTGAGGGCTGAAAATAGACATAGTCATTTGTGTGTTTGTATGCACATGTGTGTTATAGAGGCCAGAGCATTACATTGATTGTCTTCCTCAATAGGTCTTTACCTTAGTTGTTTTGGGGTTTTTTTTTTGTTTTGTTTTGTTTTTTGTATTTCATAGCCATATTTTATTTTGAGAATTCTCTGTTCAGATCCTGCAACTTTTTTTTAAATTTTTTCTCCCATTTTTATTAAATTGGGTATTTCTTATTTACATTTAAAATATTATTCCCCTCCCTGGTTTCTTGTCCATCAGCCTCCTAACCCCTCCCCCTCCACTTCTATATAGGTCTTCCCCTCCCCATCCACTTCCCATTACACCCCCAACAATCCCATACATTAGGAGTCCAGCCTTGGCAGCACCAAGGGTTTCCCCTTCCACTGGTGACCCAATAAGGCTATTCTCTGCTACATATGCATTTGGAGCTCTGAGTCAGTCCATGTATAGTCTTTGGGTAGTGGTTTAGTCCCTGGACGCTCTGGTTGGCACTCCTGTAAAACCAGAGGAGACTACTCTCTGCCCACATTCCCGACTCAAGAGGTTTACCTTAGTTTTTGATACAACTTCCATCACTGAACCTGGGGCTCAAAAATTCAGTTAAACTAGCTAGCTGTCTAGTAAGCCGTAGAGATCATCCTGACACTATTTCCATAAAGTTGGGATTACAGGCATCTGCCATCATACTCAACATTTTATGTAAGTGCTAAGATTACAAACCTGATTTTTTAAAATTAGTAACAACAGGGCTTTTTTCTTTTTTAGATTATGTGTGTGCTAATGCTAACTATATATCACCCCTGAAAGTTTTTGTTGAAAGTTTTCATGGTGAATTTTGTCAAAATGGTTTTTCTAGATGATCATGTAATTTTTATTCATCATATTAATGAACCATCTTACATGAATTATTTGGTATTTGGGTTTTCACTGTCTTTATATTCTAGGGATGAATTTTTCAGATAGATTGATCTTTCCATTTTTTGATAGGGATAAAAAAGGACATATCTAAACCATGGTTACTGTTTTGTTTCATTTTATCCCTTCCCTAGTAACAACCTGTCCTAGATCAATCTGATAGGTTTTGAATCCATTGTTCTTTAAACAATCAAAATGTGAGTGAATCACTGCTTACTCAATATCTTTGAACCATAGAAACAGAAACAAAGATATCTAAAGGAAAACAAGCACCGCCCCAGTGACAACCAAAAAGAAATATAAGAAAACCATCAAATTTTTGTGTTACAAAGCATAACAGACTGTTATTAGTAGAATTTACATGCCACAAAAGGTGGAAGGATTATACTTTCATAACGATGAAGAGTAACTGACACACATTAGATTTACATTATTCTTTTTTGGTCTTTGACTCACTCATCTACTGAAATGAAACAAATAAAGGAGATCATATTCTGGTTTAGCTTCCTATCCTTGTATGACACGATCCAATGAGACTAATTCTGAGGTAAGGCTCTTGCACAAATTATACTTCCATGCAAGTAATTCCTTAGAAGTGAATTAGGAGAAACTTTTGTTTATGGTGATTTCTTAGGAAGATAAAAATCATTGTGAATCATATCTTCAATAATTGAAAATTAAAGGCGTAATACTTTTTCATATTTAAAAACTACAAAATGAATAGAAAATGCAACTTAATTATAGCTTACCCATCTATGGCATGTTGAACAAGTTAACAGTATCATAGCCAGTGGGGTCTTGACTGTATTCATTCAAATAATACTGTGAGTTTTGTTGACAGGAAAGAAGAGTGGATTTGATTTGTCCAAAGGGAGGAAGAGAATTAAGCTGAGTATGCCATCCTATGAGTGATATAGCTAAGGATGAGAATTTGAAACGATTTAGGATTTGGTATGAATTCAAGACATATTATCCCTGAGAAGTTATCATCCTCAGTGATATTCTGTAAAAATACAAAGTAGAAACTGAATGGACTCTGATTTTGATCTCTGACCTGGTTCTCTTATGCTTCTCTATCTCTGAAGCATTTGAAATAACTCATATTAACCTCTTTCTTCCTGTCTTGGCTTAGCCATTTTGTAGCTCTCATCGTCTTCTTTATCATATTCTCTTTGTACCATGTCTTTTGATATATTGTAGATGCTTAATGTTGTATAAAGGATGTTTTTCTATTTTCAAAGAACAGAGGCAGTGTGAGTCTTTCTTAGATGCTGTAGGGTTAAGAAATCACAGGCAAAGAACTGTGGCAATAGTTTTTCAGCCAGGCTTCCTCAAAACTAAAATGGTCCATTTATAGCATGGTCACTGGTGCCTTTAAGCTACAGGTGGTGACGCAATAACCACACAGTTGTGTTCATGCATCAGAAGCATATAGCTGCCATAACTTATGCTACACTTTTTGCTTTGCCATTAGGGTGGTTTGGCTTCTTTGGTTATTATTTAATATTATCTTCCCAATGAATGCTGTCCTTTTTATGTCAGTATTTCTGTCTGCTTGTTCATGGTTCCTCCTGCCATATATCTTTCAGTGTTCTTTTCACACACCTTCTGCAACTAATATTTCTGGTCCACATGCATTTCATTAAGTTCTCTGAAGATCTAATTTCTCTGAAGAAAGATTTGGTTGCCCATGTTTTAGTGAAAGGACTTTCATAGCAATCTATACTTTTCTTCTGTATTTATCCACTACCTAATCTATACAAGGTAGAAACTGAATGAACTCTGAGTTTGATCTCTGACCTAGTTCCCTTATACATCTCTCTCTGAAGTATTTGAAGCATTGAATGAGGTCACAATGTACTAAAGTGTGTGGCCTATTATTTATATGGAAATAATAAAAAATATATAAGAGGAAATAAATAATAGGAAAGACTGAATTATCTCAAAGTTATCTGTATATCAAAAGACTTGAAGCACCAGAAGCTTATTTTGTCACATATCATCGAATCCAATACATATACATACAAATTCACACATATATACATATGCATATACATATATGTATATACATACATATATATATATACACACATCTATCACTAAGAAATAAATGTATATATTTAAAATACATGTCTAACTATTGTTGTTGAATCTAGGACCTGAAACATGACTCAGGGTAAATATATACCCAAGCTTGATAACCTGAATATGATTCCTGGGACATATTTAGTAAGAGGAAAGAACAGACATCTGGAAGTTGTCCTGTAACCTCCACACATCCGACTCACACATCCACTTATAACTCATTCACTCTACATATACACATATTAGTTATTATTTAATTAAATATTAATCACTGGGTACTTGCCACTCATAGATTCTCACAGCCATTACTGTCCAACATAAACAATATGACTTTGAACTTGGTCTCCTGAGGCATCTTTTTTTTTTTTAAATCTGAGTGCCTATGATATCTAATTCTTTCTTATATCCTCCAATACTACTACAGTCTCTACTCAGTCTCAGGACATTTTCTTTTGAAACTCTAAGGAAGAAAAAGCATGGCTCACCAAGATCCAAAATGCTTAGCTATGTATGGTATTTCCCTGGACCCTTTCTAAGGAGAATTTCAAAAGGAGGCCAGTTTAATTTCTGAGTCTAATGTAGTCTTTCTGTCATGTTCTCAGGAAAAGAATTCCAATCTTTAACCTTGTTATCTTCCTTTTTAAACCAGACTGAGTTTTCCAAAATTTGTATGTCCTAAGGAGCGTAAGAAAGAAAAGGTTCTCCTGTTTCACATAGTACTTCTCTTTCTATAATTTCTATTAAGAAAATTTAAGTACAGCTATTATACATAGTCTAGACCAAGTCACTCTCTAATTCCATAACAGTCCTTCAAGGACACTGCTTGTGGGGGTGATGTAATTTATAATGTCTTTTTGCTTACTTAAATGACCTCCATTGGGCATATACTGACATGGTTCTCTTTTAGATGTACTGTGATTGTTCATGTAGGTGCGTTCTAGGACTACATGAACTTTTATTCTTAAATCTTGCACTCCTGCTTCCATATAATGATGTCAGACTTCAATTTGACTTTTGGGATCACTTACATGTTTCTCCCTTGCTTCTTTTTCTTATCATTATGAATTTTTATTTTCTACCATTGAATAAGGAAAATGGCTCATACAAAGGATCACTACTGTCTGTTATTGAGAGCATGTTAGCAGATACTCTCTGACTGTGATCCTTCTCCAATTCCAAACATCAGGGATAGAAGTCTCATTGGTCCTGTGGACAATATTTACATGTATTGCCCTCAATGACAAATTCTTGCCAAATGGTGTCCTTTTTTATATAGGACTTGTCACGTTGACAGGACATGGTACAAAAATGTAAAGTATTCTGTGAGGTCAGGTAGTTCCTCCAAACAGGCAAATTATATGAAAATTGCATTACTAGGAAGTATAGAAGGAATAGAATATAAATGATCATAACTGATCTTTTATCAAAAGCCCGAAGTAGTCTAAGAATAAAACTTAGATAGTGCTTGCCTATTAAAGGTAAGTCCTTTGGTTCAATCCCTAGTACATACAGTTCTACATAGAATCCAAGTTGTACAGTTTCTACATACACCATATATAGAACATTTGTAAAATATTTCAGCTATGTGGTACTTAGTAACTAATCCTAGAAATTAAGCAAACATGTAATGACATTACTTTTATGTTACACACAAAGCAAAGAATAATGTCTTTTGCATACTGACTTATAGCAAAATGAGGAATATGGGTTTTTAAAAAGCATATATTACAGTATCAGTGCAGAATGAAAAATTCTGTAATTTTAATTACAGAATAAATGTAATTTATTTCCATGAATCAAACTTGGTACTTAAAACTGACTTCTATTTATTTACATATTGTTATTTATATTTGTGGAGTGGAAGCAATAAGAATATATCCGGCCTTTTAGTAAATATAAACTATTAAAATAGTTATAGCCCTTCAACTTATAACTCATAATTTTTTAAATCAGATATTTTTCTCCTTTTCTTATTTTAACTATAACTCTCAAATATTTCAGTTTTGTCTTGAAGTGAATGAATGAATTCATGAAGTTGCTTTCTTTGCAGCATGAGGGGTAACAGCTAGAATAAAAATAATCAACCTAATATTTCATGTTGCTGGAAAATAATTATGAGAATATTACACAGAGGAAGCCATGCTTAAAATAAAGGCTTCATATTGCATTTAAAACTCAAGTGGGACTTTCAAGTATTCTGTTTAGTAGAATAATATATTGATGAACCCTTGGAGAACTAATTATGTTGTTTCACATGAATTACAAATGCATCATTTAGCTGCATTCTACTCTTACATGTGTCCTTTACAATTAATCATCATTAAATATAAAATCTAAGATTCAGAGAATGCATACTCTTTAAATAAAGTGGCTGAGACAAATACCAGTATTTTAATAGGAGGTCTATAATGGTCTGGAGATTTTCTCTTTGCTGTTTATAAAATCAGCCCATGACTATGAGAACTGTTTTTAGTAGAACCCCTTCACTAAAATCTTATTGTTAGGGGCAAATGTAAGTTGTGACAGGATCTTTATTTTTCTGTATTTTGAGTGGTAGAAACATGTTATTAAATTTTTTTATTTCTATAACTTTCTTTGCATGTTTCTAAAAGTCATAAAGTTTTTTTCAAGCCCTTTACTCCAAAAGTCACAATTTTTAGTAGGGACTGAAATTGTAGTTACACAAGCAGAGTCAGTACATTCTTACCTAAAATTCTAAGGCACGGTCTAGTCAGTTATTTAGGAGGTAAACATTGACTCCCCTATGAATCAGTATGATTTCATCCTGACATTGTGTTGGTCCCAGTATCCCCAACATTTTTTAGAAAAATATCATATTCAGTAAACTAGAATTTGTTGGTGACTAGATAGGCAAAAACCCATTGATATTGAGTAGATTATGTTATAGATGTAAGAAGTTCTAAGGACTGCAGTAATTACCGACGTGAGTCAGAAATCCTCACTTTCCTTGAAAATTTAGACCAAAAAACATTTTGAACACTCAAAAAGAGAAGAACAAAAGCAAGTAAATGCAAGTTAATTTATTATGGGCGAAAGGGAGCAACTTAGAGCCTAAGGTCTACAGTGTAGTATGTATGTATTTAAATTGGCATACATAATCGTTATCCTGTGTAGTGTCTGACAAATTATGGTTGAGGAATGAAGAGTAGTAGAGACAATATACTAACAGAAATCTTCAGATTCAAGTCCCTCATTTTATCCAAGTTTTCTAACACTTTATATTAGGAAACCAGGCTCAGAGAGGTTTAGGTCATTTACTGGAAAACATCCAGCAAGCTAATGACACTGGGAACTAGAATTCAGATTTCTTAGTTTCTAGTCCATACTTTTTTTTAAAGATTTATTTATTTTTATGAATATGAGTACACCATCACTGTCTTCAGACGCACCAGATGAGAGCATCAGATCCCATTATAGATGGTTATGAGTCACCATGTGGTTGCTAAGAATCGAATTCAGGACCTCTGGAAGAGTTGTCAGTGCTCTTAACCGCTGACCAATCTCTCCCGCCTCTCTAGTCCATATTTATGGTAGCAGTAAATGTGAGCATGTTTAAGATTTCTTTTTATTATCTACTTTAATACAATATTCAAGAAGTAAAGACAAGTATTGCTCTAAATACGGGAAGTACTCCATAGATGGAACACTTGTGGGATCAATAAAAAATTGAAGGACAGTGCCCACTACTTGGCCCCATCTACATCAGATCCTAGGAATGAGCTTATTTTTTTTTAGCTACAAGTGACCCTGTAATATTTAATACACAATATGTAGCCCCTGCATACACAAGATATGATAGTTGGTAAGGAGGAAGAACTGTGGACTAGAACCCCTGAAATCTCTGCAGAGATTGACTGGGCTTTTTTTCTTTACTAGTTTCTTTAGTACTGCGGAAAGATCTCAGGGCTTATCTTTTTTTTTTCTTTATTAACTTGAGTATTTCTTATTTACATTTCAATTGTTATTCCCCTTCTCAGTTTCCGGGCTAACATCCCCCTAACCCCTCCCCCTCCCCTTCTGTATATGGCTAGGCTCACAACCAAAAATATAAGGGCTTATCTTAAAATAGCTTTAGCCCATAGGACAGCCATTCCTTGCCCACCTCTGTGATGGAAATAACATCTTCTGACTAATAGATAAAAACCCTTTTAAATCTATTAACTTAGCAAACCATCCCAGAAGTTTCCACTAACCCAAAAGCTAGGGATGCCATCAGATAGCATCTTGAGTCTATAAAAAGCTTCCATCATCTCTATGTAATTTCCTCTCCGATGAATCCACCAATGTGTTTTAAACTTGCCTTGATTTATTTACTTTTTGCATTCTGTAAAACTATGAAACTATTTCCATATTGGTACATCGAATTTTGGTTAACCTAAGAGTGTTGCAAGGCCCTGGTCTCTCAAAATGGCTCCAGAATAAACTATATCCTATCATCTTAAGATGAATAAAAAGAAGAGGAGTCACTTAAGAGAGGCATTCTGGTTTTAATGGTTGAGTAGTATCTCATTTTGTAGATATACCACTATTTCTGTATACATTCTTCATTTTAGAGACATCTCAGTTGTTTGAGGTTTCTGGCTATTACAAATAAAAGCTACTGTGACTATAATAAAAGAGAGCAGGGAGGTAAGGGGAGAGGAATAAAATGAAAAGAAAGAAAGAGAAGGAAGAGGAGAGAGAGAGAGAGAGAGAGAGAGAGAGAGAGAGAGAGAGAGAGAGAGAGAGAGAGATGTTGTTAAGGGATAGTTTTTTTTTAAGGCAGTGGAGGTAGAAACAAATACAGATGAGAAAGAAAATAGAGAAAACCCAAGAAAATGAGAGAATTACTAAGAAAGGAAAAATGTTAAAAATTAACCAAAAAATGGGGCTGAAGAGATGGCTCACTGATTAAGTGTACTCAATGTTCTTGTGGAGGACTCAGATTGGAGTCTCAGCATGTGCATCATGGCTAACCATCATTTGTAACTTTATTTCCTGGGGATCTGGCACTCTCTATGGCTTCTGATGTACCAGGCATATACATGCTATAATTATATACATGTTCACAAAATGCTTATACACATAAAATTGAAATAGTGAATCTTTAAAAATTAACAAAATTTTAAGGAACAAGAAAATAAGATATAATAAGTAGTTTTATGGACTAAATCTGGTTCAAAATATTTCTTTTCAAAATAAATAAGGCACTTTTTAGGTAGCATCACATTAAATGGAAGAACTATCTCTTATGCAGCATATTTCTGTAGCTGCACCAGATGACTGACATACCTAACAATGACCTTAAGGCAGTGTGATGCCTAACAGTGTCTTCTGAGCCAATACAAGATAACTCTCTTATGTTCAAGATAGTTTTACTAGTAACTGTGTCATATATATATATATATATATATATATATATATATATGTGTGTGAGTGTGTGTGTGTGTGTGTGTGTGTGCGTGTGTGTGTGTGTATTTCATTCTTAGAAAATTAATACGCTTATGATAATTCCAATAATTATTTTTGCATGTACCTTAAGCCACTTAGTGGATGATTTACTATAAAGAGAAAGATCTTTCATTCTTGGTTTATTTGTCATTCTAGATAGTTCATATTTTAGGATTTTTCCTGATGAGTTTTGATGTTTCTTAAACTAAGATTACATTCCGTTGTAATTCTGAGATATCTTGCTTAATTGTTGGTTATCTGAAACCAATAATACTTGTAATAATATGAGTTGGGTAAACAGACTATTTTAACTTTTGTTCCCTTACAAGTCCATTTATTTATTTATTGGTACAGCAGCAAAGGAAGTTTATAGTGTCATCACTCTCAAATGTCCTTTTCATAAAAGTCAGCTGTCAGGCGAGCATCCTAGATCTGTTTTTCTTGCATGCACACAAATGTCTGTGATAAATAAGTCATTGCCTACTACTGCAGTTGCCTTTGGGAGGCAGCTCTTATACTTACTGTTTCCTTCACAGATACAGTGACAGTAGCCAACCTAATTGACTATTGCTTGGTCAATTTCTGTGTTAGAAGTGATGCCAGGTGAAATGAAAAAGAAAAATCTAAGTTCCATGCTTGGTTGGGGGTTTATACCCACCTGCACCCCCAACAAACTGTGTAATATAAAAAAAATGCACCAATATGAAGTTTTGGGGAGTTACTATAGGACATATTGAGACTTCCACATTTCTTTCTTACAACTGAAATTCAATTGATAAGTGGTTCTTAAAGAAGGAATCACTAATATACATGTTGATGTGATAGAAAATGTGTCACATGAAAAGGAAATATGGCTGTAATAAACACAGTCAGAACAGTGGCTTAAAATTCATCAAATTCAAGAAAATGCTTTTCACAAAATCTGTCTTAATTGGAAATCTGGGATGTGGAATACAAAATGGTCATGCTTATAATTTCAGATATCTGTCAACCAGGATGTGTTCAAATGTCTTAAATTGTATTTTAAAATACAAAGATTTCTTAAATTGTACATTGCAAAGCAAGCTGCTTCTGTGACTGCTGCTGCCCGTTCTTTTCAGTGTCATGTGTGCTTTAGAATAGTCATCATTATGGGCTCTGACACCAGTCATGTTAGGACATGTTGCTAACAGTAGTGGCTGTCCACAGGGAGAAATAAGCAAGGAAAGGGCATTCATCATCATATAAGATGGGGAGGGGAAATCCAGTACTCAGAGTCCACAATAGCAAAGGCAGCTGGCCGGTAGAGTAGGAGAACAAACATCAATTGTGCAGATTAGCTTGAAACTGAAGGAAAGCAAGAACTCAACTCCTTTCATGGAAATGGGCATCACGAGGTGTCAGACATAGAAACAATAGTATTCTTGTGCATTTGAATCTACATCAATGTCCTAGAAAGATTTAGCATATGCAGTATTTAATAAAGAATTGTTGTTCCTGCCATAACAATCTCTGAACCATCATGCAGCAAATGAGGTCAAGTGCTTCATTTCACTCATCAATCCTAGCACATGTAGAGTGATCTTTCCAGTAAATTAGTTTTTAGAAAAATCTTCAGAATCTGTTATAATCAAAATGTACAGGAGTATAAAGCCAAATCCTAACCTGAACTGACATATTAAAAATGTCAATTTGCATAAAAGATCTAAGTAAAATTTCACTATAAAGGGATTCTGATTTGTCTCTGTCCTTACTCTTTATGAGTCAGTGACTTGCTAAGTCCATGTGGTTCTTTCTGTTTTCCCATCTCTTCTGTCGTCATCATCCTTGTCCTCATCATTGTCCCTGTTGTCCTTAATTGCATTACTTTGACTACAGTTAACAAGAATCGAAGATTTGTCATGGCTCCAATACTTTACTCACCACATGCCATTGAATGTGACATTTTTATGTTACCAAAGTGAATTTATCATCATCCTAATTTTCAGCCCGTTTCAGACTATCCAGTGGGGTTTTGGATGCTGAGTGTAAAGGAATTAAAATTGTTGCTTCAGCATGTGCTACAATTCTCTCACAGTTTATGGTTCCTCAGAGGTACTGGAGACTACGTATTTCATCCATGGGATCCAAAACGACCTCATGTCCACCTACAACTCACTTGATCACCTTTTTATTAATAGTCTTATATAAATATCATGTGTTTTGTGTGCTTTACCTTTCTATGTCTTAACCCTATTGTTCATTCTTTATATAGTGTTCTCTCTTGGCTCTCTTCCTTGTGCTTCAGTTCTTAGAACCTATCAACCAAACTATCTTTCTTTAGTTTCATATTGCTTCGCACTAGAGAAATGAAAATTGGTTTGTTGAATACATTTATTCATCTTAACATGCATTCAGTGTGCTCATAATAGTGCTATACCATGAACTGTATCACGAGTTCATAAACTATAGTCACTGAATCGAGACTAGTCAATAGACAAAATTTGTGTCTCTTATACCTAAAATATTTGCTGTCTAATGCTTTGTAAGGAAAGAATTCCTGGCTTTTCTAATGGTGCTAAACGTTCTATTTGTTCGGTTTATTTATTCAGAATAAGTATCTATCTTAGTTATTGCCAAATGATTCTCATATAACACATACTCAACAAATATTTTTGATTAATTAATGAGTCATTAATACAATTCAGGCTGCAATAGCACATTATACTGACACAATGTCACATTAAATTGTATATTTTAATTTTTCTTTTATTTTTTGAGATTATATTATAATTACATCATTTTTCCCTACTCCCTGCAAACCTTCTTATACAGACTTCATTGCTCTGTCTCAAATTCATAGCCTCTTTTATATTACTTGCTGCTACATGTTTATAGTAAAGAATCTTTATATTTGAACTTTTGATGTAAATAACTTTTTAGAGAAAAACTTTGGATACTACTCACTCTTCCCCTGATATTTAATAATGAGATCTTATCTTAAACTAACTTTTATTTCTGTTGAATTCCTAATTATCTAGATTCCTTATGGGTAATAATCATCATTACGTTTGATTCTGAACATTTTTACAAATGAGTAATATTCATTCTATCAGAGACTACTTTATGTATGGAGCAGTTGAAGGAAAGGATGTGGGTGTCCATCCTCTACTTCTCCAAGTTTCTGGCATTGGGAGCATGATTTCAGATCTTATCCTCTTTTTTTTTTTATCTTTATTAACTTCAGTATTTCTTATTTACATTTTGATTGTTATTCCCCTTCTCTGTTTCTGGGCCGACATACCCCTAATTCCTCCCCCTCCCCTTCTTTATGGGTGTTCCCCTCCCAACCCTCCCCCCATTGCCGCCCTCCCCCCAACAGTCTAGTTCACTGGGGGTTCAGTCTTAGCAGGACCCAGGGCTTCCCCTTCCACTGGTGCTCTTACTAGGATATTCACTGCTACCTATGGGGTCAGAGTCCAGGGTCAGTCCATGTATAGTCTTTAGGTAGTGGCTTAGTCCCTGGAAGCTCTGGTTGGTTGGCATTGTTGTTCATAAGGGGTCTCGAGCCCCTTCAAGCTCTTTCAGTTCTTTCTCTGATTCCTTCAACGGGGGTCCCGTTCTCAATTCAGTGGTTTGCTGCTGGTATTCGCCTCTGTATTTGCTGTATTCTGACTCTGTCTCTCAGGAGAGATCTACATCTGGTTCCTGTTGGCCTGCACTTCTTTGCTTCATCCATCTTATCTAATTGGGTGGCTGTATATCTATGGGCCACATGTGGGGCAGGCTCTGAATGGTGTTCTTGCTGCCTCTATTCTAAACTTTGCCTCCCTATTCCCTGCCAAGGATATTCTTGTTCCCCTTTGAAAGAAGGAGTGAAGCATTCACATTTTGGTCATCCTTCTTGAGTTTCATGTGTTCTGTGCATCTAGGGTAATTCAAGCATTTGGACTAATATCTACTTATCAATGAGTGCATACCATGTGTGTTTTTCTGTGATTGGGTTACCTCATTCAGGATGGTATTTTCCAGTTCCCTCCATTTGCCTATGAATTTCATAAAGTCATTGTTTTTGATAGCTGAGTAATATTCCATCCACATTTTCTGTATCCATTCCTCTGTTGAAGGGCATCTGGGTTCTTTCCACCTTCTGGCTATTATAAATAAGGCTGCTATGAACATAGTGGAGCACGTGTCTTTTTTATATGATGGGGCATCTTGTGGGTATATGCCCAAGAGAGGTATAGCTGGGTCCTCAGGTAGTTCAATGTCCAATTTTCTGAGGAACCTCCAGACTGATTTCCAGAAATCTTATCCTCTTACTTCACTTTCAACATTAAACTCAGAGTTACTTAACATTATGGCAACTCTCCATAAAGCTAAGCAGTACGTGCACTTAATCATGGAACACACAGCCCTTTAAAATTGTTGGACTAATATTAAGGATTGCAGGAAGACCTTTCAAATTATCAGTATTATACTGAGGAGGTAGAAGAGGAGAGAGAAAGAAGGGGCTGATTTAAGGAACCCATAAATAGAAGGTGCAAGCTGTAGGGAGCCATAGAGTATGGTGATGAGGAAGACTGTGATCTTCATGGCAGTGTTCCCACCCAAATCAGTGCTGTGCTGTAACTCTCACTATGTACATTACACACCAAGTGACTTTCTCTACACTGTTCCAGCTCTTCCATATTCAAAAATAGAAACAGATTACTTGTAGGGTCCACAAAGAATTAGAGTATGACTTTTTATTTAAATGTGTATTTTGCTTGCCCTTTAAAACTGAATTGGTCTGCTCCCTATGACTGTCCAATACACTTCCTGTCCTAGGTAGAATACTACTGTCAATCTAACTACTTTGCTCATTCCTCATTCCTTGCATAGATTTACAGTTAACAAAATGAAGCCTGAAAATGCAACAACAGAGTTGCTAAGTTATAAATGAAAGATACTGAAACATACTGCTGTATGCACAGATTTTTTTTCAGTTTCTTGACCTTTGCTAAAACTAATGAGACTACTTATGTAGTGTAGAGAGTGGATAGAAATTTTAATAGGCCTGCCTAAATTTTACTGTTAAGAATTCTGTGAAACAGAGAGGCATACATGCCAACCCACCTGTGCTGTCTCTTGAATTGTCCTTCCTGCTCTTGCTACCATCCTCTCACATCTGGGACTAATACATCTGAAATCATTAGGTTATAAAGTCATAGACATCTAAAACCATGGCTTAGTTTTATGAACTCAGGTAGATGGCTCACACTTATCAAACTTTACAATTTACAGGAACTTTCCTTTGGAAAAGGTGACAAGACTAGATAGTGATGAAAAAGCAATATATATTTTTAATCTAACTTTAGCACAGGACTTGTATTTGAACCAAGCAGTCTTTCATCATCCTGGTTTAAATGTTTTCTTCCTATGGCTTAGGGGGAAAAATTTCTTTTCTGCATGGCAGGCTCATAGCTAGGATCCTTTAACAAAAGATAAATTAATAAAAGAAAGGATACCAATTTCTTTAAATTTCTAAGTTTTACTTGATGTAGGAGACTTTAAACATCCAAAGAACAAGAAACCTGTGTTGGATTAGTAGTTCATTGTGAAAATACATGGTTGGACAAAAGTAATATTCTAATAATAATAAGTAAAAGTGCTGGGCAAGGATTATTCCTTCAGAGATAAGGATCTTTTGTTACTAAGCTAAGTTGGCTCTGAGTTTGCCTTCTAGCCATGGCAAGCCTTGATTTTGCAATTCTCCTACATCAGTCTCCAAAGTAGCTAGGAACACAACATCTTTTGAACATCTTAGTACTTTTGTTTCTTTGTGTTTTGTCTTTCGTTTGTTTTTGCTTGTTTCCCAACACTATTCCTTCCACAATCTTTATTCATACCCATTTCGCTGTGGTACTTCCCATAGCTTTTGAATGCGCTAAGCTTGCCCATTCACTGTAGTGAGACAGAAGCAGCATCCTTCTGTTGTCATTTAATAAACATTTGGTCTAGAGCTTGAAGAAGCAAATTATTTGGAAACTTCAGAAGCTGCTTTGGTTTCTTAATTTTATCAAGAAATAATAAAAATGAGCAATTCAGAGAATGACTCTTGTGCGTGGGAAATGATATGTAAATTGTGCATCTTTTTCCTGTAAGGCTAAAAGTCACTGATGGAGCCCAACACAGAAAATCATTGGAAGCATGTCTCTTTTTGTTTTGGTTGGTTTGTTTCTGACGAACTGATGATTGCTTCTTCCAGCTTTAAAGAAATGTATGCAAGGAAATTAGGAGAAAGAGCAATCACATTTTAATAACAAGTTTTCATTAAAATGTATTGCTAATAAAAATTTAAGCTTATTGATTTCATCAGAGAAGCTTAACACACTGAACAGCTAAGTCTTCACTGAGACACATTTCTGGAAGTTCTCAGAAGCCAATATGCTTTATGATTTTTTTTAAAAAATCTATTTACAAACATCATCGCTCTATTCCTCCAGCCCTGTTTTTATTAAAGGAAGCCCTGCAGGAAAAAAAATGCAATTTTTCTGAGGGTGGACATATGGCTGATGTCAGAAGCACAAAATCATGTTATACAGAGACAAATGCTGAGTTAAGCCTCCCAGGGCTCAAGCGCATCAGAGCCCAGACTAGGTGTCCCTTACACAGGAAGCAAGACGTTAACTCTAGGAGTGCCACTCTGGAAATAGAACTACTCACCTGCAAATTTACATGGTGCTGAAAATGAATGACATATGCATGGGTCCAATACCTGCTGGCCCTGGAATGAAATATTGTACGGCAAATCAAATAAACGACAACTTTGTGGTTTAAGTACCATCAAAGTTGCCTTAAACTACAAATGTGTAAGAAGTTCAACTTGCTGTCATGGAACCAGCATAAGTTCTAGTAGCCAGTGAGTCATTTGACCTTATTTCTTTCTATCGTAGTCTCTCATTTTTTAATGAGAAAAAGAACTGCTATCAAATGTACAATGATATGAACTGTAAGTGCTTTTGCTTCTGGATTCTATGTACAGTTTTGAGGCAGGATAACATTCTCTAGTTTAGAAGCAACCCTGATCCTTCATCTTCCTGCCCTGGCCTCTTGAGTGTTGAGACTACAGGCCTGTCATCATTTTAGCAGACATTTTTTTCTCACATAAATCTAAACTCAGTCACTTAATTTACACGTAGCACTAAAACTAAAACTGATGTAGGAAGAACATACAGAAAATGAAGATGGGATAGAAGGGCTTGACATCTTACTAATCTCTACTGGAAAACATGTTTCAGTGTTCTCTTTTTAAAAGGTCCTTTCAATGTTTTTCAAGCCATTATACAATGTTTTCCTTTCAGTGGTTTCTATTTAATCTGGGTGCTTTTATAAGCCAGGCACTAGATGGATTAGAATCTGTGGCTTGGAACACAAGCGAATGCAACTTCAGTCTATAAGCTGGGAAAGGCCCCAGTGAGAAAATATGAGATCAGACAAGAAACTGGTTTTGCTACTCTCCTCTGGGGCCTTTCCTGCCCTTCTGATAATTAAGTTTTTTCTCTCTAGGCAAGGAAAATAGCTATGTACCTTCCAGTTCCAGAAGTAGGACCAATAATGCTTTGTGAATTCTTAGAGTTTGCTCTGTATCTTGGGATTCTTGATGCTGGCTCAATGTCTAATCTTCCTAGATAGTGACTCATACCTCCATGTTAATTTTTTATTTAAAGTGTCTTTCCAAACCTTCACAAATAATTTCTGGATTATTTGCTATTTTATATTAGCCATGCAATTGACTGTTCCTCTCCATTAGCCTGGATAATTAAGAGCTGGCTACCTAATACCTTATACCTATAAAAAGCATTAAATATTATGCGTTGTACATTTGGAATGCTGCAATTTCTGGTGCCAAGACAAGCCAGGCTACTTAGTTTTTGCTTTCAGCAAGATACATGTGTGCCTTACTTAAAGCCAATGAATATAAGTATTCTTTTCCACACAAAACTAAAAAAGTGATGGCTACCTTCTGAATTCTCATATGTTCAAAAAAGATTCATTATAGTGTTTTCTTTGACATTTCCCTAGCTACACTGAAAACATCTCCTTCTTAAAATAGCTTTTATGGATAACTTCCCTGGAACAAATAATAACTGTATTATTAGTCACCTATGGCTGTAAGAACAGAATAGAAGACAGTTCTGCCATATGTCATGTTTACTGGCTAGATGTTCTATCTTCTTTTCTAAAAATGTTAAGTGGTTTTAAACTGTTTAAAGGAACACTGGTATACATATGAACATGAAATCCACTTATGGTCACAATTGAAAGGGATGCTTATAATTTTCAACAGGAGTTTATATTCAAACACATGCCTAGATTCTCTTCCATCAGTATTTGTTAGTTTCCTTGCTATTTCCCTACAGCTCATATGACAGCTTTTGTTCTTTTGACACATTCATTCTCACTCCTTTCTCCTGTGTTCCAGTCTAAAAGTGAGCTAGAAAACTCATTCACCAAATCCCTATAAAAAGAACACCAATTCCTGTTATAAAGATACTACTAAATTTTTTTGCAAATAAGACACACACACACACACACACACACACACACACACACACACACACACACACACATTTTCTTGATCTGTTTAGAAAATCATAAAATACTTTTAGGTAGTTACTCCAAACACTCAAATTAAGGATAGCTACTATTATTGAATAATTATATTTAGCTCTGAACTGTGTGAGAGCAAAAGCTGAAAGGAAAATGTAGTATTTATGCAATGTCCATATATATTTAGTATAACCTGTTTCCTCTGGTGGCTACTGTAATTTTTTTCCATTCTGCAATATTACAGATCCTACAAGCATAGACCATTTAAAGGATTAAAAATGCCACAAAATGCCTGTGTCCACATATGTGATGAATCTGAGCTTCATGTGTCCTGGATTCATATCCTCGACAGTATATAGACTCTTAAAATATCTAGATAACATGTCCATATAGCATATTAAAGCATGTTTGGGTTAATCAACAAATAATTCTAAACTCTAAAGTGCATTTGGTTAAAAATCATGACTCCTTTCATTAGCAATTTAATTAGCCAAATTTCATATTTCAGAAAAGCAAAATTACTTAACTAGGGTTTATTGATTATTGAGTTAAAATATTCCATTGCTTTTGCCCTTTGTGTCCTTTTTTAATATTGCTTGCTCTCATTTTAGTGAGCAGAAGATAGTCATGGCTACATTGTTGTGAACTGTAAGCATATTACTTCCTGCCCAGGAACACATCTTTCCCTTTTTAGCAGCATGGAGAGTTTGTTCACAAGTTATCAGGCTCCCTAGTGGACTGTGTTAACAGCAGCAGTCGTGAACTAAGAGCACAAGGAAATGGAGCTGGTGTTCATAAGCAAAGAACACAAAGCTTTTAAGCTTCTCAAACCACATTCAGCAAGGTCTGCCTACTTTATTATCTGAGGTGCTGCTGTTCCCTTTCTTGCCTTTCGAGATGCTGGCTGAATCATACCTCTGTCTCACAGGGCTTCTGCAGAGAAGAGTAATTCATTTCATCATAGAAACAAGGAGAAGGCCTTTTCTTCTAAAACTTTTGTTCTTATTGCCTGGTGAACTTTGAAGTCAAATTGGTGTAAAATTGAAATGCTTTGCCTCTCCTGTGTCCCTTTACACTTCCGTGCTTACCCCAAACAGTTATTGGAACCAGCTAGAAGCAAGTAGATCCACAGGGGGAATCCTTTGTCCCGACCCCTGGCTACAATCCTTGCCCTTTCTAATATGTATAAAAATGATTTGAAAGAATTCTAACTAACCTCAGATACAAGCCTGAGATAATGACCAAGATTAAATAGACTGAACATCTCATTCATATCAATTCCAATTCATAATCCTATTTTATTTAAGTAGTTATCTTTGTCCTTTGGAATTCCAATTAGCCAAAAGATGCCAGTGCTGTTAATAATACTGCCTGCCAAGGGAAATTACTGCCTTTGCTTCTACAGCTACCAGAATTCACTGTGTGGAAGCTATGTCATAACATAATTTCTCTTGTCAAACCCACCCTAAACTTTAGGCAAAAATTTGAGAAGAGGTGAGTAATTTTATACATTCAAATTAATCTAGGACACTTTCAAAACCAGATTTACTCATTAAAAAATAGTAGTTATAATAGCAGCTGTCACTTCCAATTTATACTATGTTCAGGTTGTTTTTATTTTCTAAGTTAGCTTAAAAATATTTTAAGCTATTGATACCATTACAGTTCTCCCCAGTTGACTCCTACATTGATTTTGCATGTTGTGTTTTTCTGAAATTTCAAGTCATGCTTATATGAAAAATAAGAATTAATTAGACTTTTGTGCTGGAGTGATAGCTCAGCAGTTAAGAGCTCTTGCTGAGCAGTCATAAGTACGGGGATTCAGATCTTAGCATTCAGATAACAAACCAGGCAGCCTGCATTCTGCTATTGAGGAAGAAGCAAGCTCTCTGGGACTTATTGGCTTCTAGGGCTAGCAGAAAAAAAATGTGGGCTAGGTTAAGGTAAATACCCTATCTCAAAGGAATAGGCCTAGAGTAATGAAAGAGAAAAGGAGACACCTGACACCCTCTTCTGTCCTCTACCAGAGTAGTAAGGCAGAAGCATTCCACAGGTGTGCTCTTACACAGAGATAGACACACACACACACATACACACACACACACACACACACACACGCGCGCGCGCGCGCGCGCGCGCACACACGAACACACACAGAGTAAAACTGTAGAAGAGTGCCCATCTCTATGCCATTACTTTACCTTAGGCTCTATTCAATTTCCCATGTGACTGCTTCTTCACTAGGAGCCCTTGAGCCTCCCCCTGAAATCACAAATTAGTGAGAAAAAGACACTAACTCATTTGGTACCCAACGACTTCCCAGTGGTACCTCTCACAGTGTCTGGAAAACATTATATATTATAGGATTTAAATTTAATCATTTATAATTAAATAGATAATATTTATATATTATATAATATAAATAAATATAGTTTAAATTTATTAAAATTTAATAATAAATGTTATATAGTGTAAATAAATTGTATAAATAATATAAGTAAATTATATTATATTAACCATATTAGTGATTAGTCTGCTTGAGCTATACATCTTGACCATTCCTAGTGCTATGTATACTTATAAATAATCTCCATAGTCATTTATAGGTTTATCCACAGAATTAAGTATCAGTGTTATTTTAGGACACCACACATTTCTTAATTTTTCTGATACCCTCTTATTTCTCCTCACATTGTTCTTTCCTGATTTTTTTCTGTGTCTTATAACAGCCTTAGTCACCAGGGTTCCACTATCAGTCCCCCGTACTTCTCTCTCCATATGAGAATCACTTCATTTGATAGACCCACTCACTTCTTAAAACAACAGCTCAAACCTACAGTCTTCCTAGTTACAGCTCTTCTTCTTTTACTAAGACTTCTGTGCCAGTCTTCAGAACAGCATCCTAGTTTCCAGTCTTTTCTCTAATCTATTCACCTCATATCTACTTGCCACCTTTCTCTGCTTAAATTGGCCTCCCTTATTATCCTTTGATGAGCTCCTTCTTATATTAAACTGTAAAACTATTTGGCTCAACTGCTACTCAATGTTCGTTTTTATGTTTCTTTTGGGTTGGTTGGTTGGACATTTTTCTTGTTTGTTTGTTTCCCCTGAGCTTATCTTTTCTGTTATACTGGGAGCCAACTGGGAGCACCATATCTTATTACTTACAGATCCCATATTAAGCATTTCAGACATATTTGAATAAGTGGACAAATAAATAAACACAGCAGCAAGAATTAAAGAAGATGCATTTGATGTGAAATATTAAAATAACAAAGAATATAATGTGTTTCCTACTTTAAATATCAAATATGTAAATTCAGTAAAAACATAGTGGTCTTGTAATATACAAGTTTACATGTCAGCAGGTATTACAGTGACTTTTCTATGATGTCACTGTTAATATATTGTTGATACAGAGAATATATGGGGATAGATATACTACTCATACTCTGGATTAAATTTCAAATATTTTGAAAGAAACTCTTTTTACCTAGGTTCATTATATTCATCACTGTATGTAGACCTAATTCACATGGCTGTAATAAAGAAAAGATGTTTATGAAATGAACTTTCAGTGCATTAGTATGACCTTGATCAATGTCAACAAATCAGGCCTCTAGCAGTCATTTCACATTTTGGACTGTACAGAGAAGCTCATGTTCATCCGTAGATAGCTGTTCTCGAGAATGGCAGATTGAGTTAGTATCAGGAAAGCCTTGTCAGACCTCCTTTCCTAACAAAAATGACCTCAAGCAGGAATGTGTAGTTTTCTCTGAGAAAGAACTTCTTCCCTGAGCAGTTCATAGCCTCTGCAAACATCTTTAAAACACTCATACAGAGGTTACATTATACAGATGATGGTGACTAAGCATGGGGCTGATTTGAATAGGAATCATAAAATACCCTATCCAACTGAAGAAGAAAATACCACTGCTCTGGTGTCTTAGGATATAGCCTCTTCTTGCTGAATCTGTGAGAATGGAAGTAGAGACCAATGTCCAGGCTATTTATTTTATTGTATTTTATTTAGCCATGATTTTATTAGTAATGTTAAATTTTACTGTATAGTAAATTTTCTTAAACAAAACAAAAACAACAACAACAAAAAAAACCCAATAATGCCACTATGTCTGGCTTTCATTTAACAGAACCTAGAATGGAAATGGAATATATATCATTTTTAGTATCCATCCCAAGAAAGTTATTCCTACTGCCTTTTCCACTTCTGAAACAAAATAGCTCAGTTGCTTCAGATCAATCCCTCAGGGGTGAGCTTTAATTCAGACTGTTTTTTGATCATTGATTGCCTAGATCCAGTGATAAACCTTTCTGTGGATGTGTGTCTCTGTCTTTCTCTGTCTCTCTGTCTCTTATGTCTCTCTCTGTATGTATGTGTCTCTCTGTGTGTCTTTATGTTATGTCTCTGTATGTCTGTCTGTGTTTGTGTTTCCTCTCTGTGGGAAGCTGTCAGGCAGATCTCACTACTTCACCTAGGTATACCTTAAGTTCGTGACCTCTCATCTCAATATTCAGACCATTGGGAATGTCACTGTGTCACCATCTTTCTATTCTATTTTTCCCCTTTAAGGTTCTCTAAATTATCTATGTACTCTAAAATCCACTTATCTGAACACACTTAAATCTTCTTTGTGCTTTTGTAATAGACAATTGTTCTAAGCCTATGTCCTATTCAACCTTTTTCTCTCAGTGCTTCCTTTTGCATAGAACTAGGATTTTACCATGAGCCACTTTAAGTCTATATTCAAAAGAACTCTTCATTTACTCACCTGCCCATCTTTCCATTGCTCCTGTCTTTGCAGCCTCAACCCTGGAAGTAGTCATTGTCTATTTTCTCCTCTGCTGCCCCAGGCTAATTATTGCTGTAGGCAATGACGCACAAGCAGTGGTAAGTTGATTGAGTCCACTGCTAGCAGAAAACTTAAAATCCATTAAATAGAATTCGGGAAAGAAAACATCTGCCCCAATACATCTACTTGATTCTAGGAGTGTGATTACTGTAATTATTGAGATGTTTCTGTAACCTGCATACTTAACTGGTGTCTTATGTGTTTAGAATTATTTTTAAAAGATTAAAAATAGAACATCTGTTGCACTGACAGAATTTTTGTTCAGATTTACATGAATCTAATTTGATAGACTGGGAAGTGCAATTCAAAATGAGGGAGAAAAATTCAGGCATGGACCCTCATTGTCTGATCATTTTCTTCCTAGTGATTAGTAATATACTAGCGTGAGATTTTCAAATACAGGCAGCCCCCATCTTGTAAATGACTTGTAAGGCATACTGTTGTAAATGTAGAACATATTAATATTTGAATCCTGATCATTCATATGGAGAAATTTTTTTAGATTTCAGTTGTTTATAATTGAAAACGTGTTTTCCACTGAAACAACGTTATAAATGGTGGCTGGCTTCCCATAAGGTTGTCAGCGATGTCACTGAAATGCTATAAGTCTGCAGTGAATCAGGAGCAAACATGTATGAGGCACTAATATCATCACAAAAGGGACAGAATCAAATAAGAAAAATTAGTATGCTCACTTTAAGTGGTAGTCAGTGTTGAAAATCAGATTATAAAGGATTGAAACATAGTTGGAGACTATGTAAAGTGTCAAAGAAGGATTCATGTTTTATTTAGTAATCTTTAAATGACAGGTACCTGCTTCTTATCGCAGTGAACATTAAAATTTGTGAAATTTAGTTCTCATTTTTTGCTTAGAATTGCTTAACTGTGGGACTACCATTCTATAATTGAGGTCAGTTTTCAAATAATGTTCCACATAAAACAAGGGAAGCAGTTAAACATTCTTTGACATGATGACAGTAGAGAATTTTGCAGAGAAGACTCATATACATATGTGAAAGATAAAGAATATACATTTTAGCATTCCACAAGCAAGCCGTCTAAACTAGAGCAGATAGGTAATCTCTCTCTCTCTCTCTCTCTCTCTCTCTCTCTCTCTCTCTCTCTGTCTTTCTCCCCCCTGCTGTGTGTGTGTGTGTGTGTGTGTGTGTGTGTGTGTGTGTGTGTGTGTATGTATACAAACGGTGAAAGAAATTAGATTGGCTATACTGAGGCACTAGAGTGGACAAAGAAGAAAAGCTCAGCTACCAAATTTACCTTAACTGAGGTAGAAGATATGCACTGTTTCTTTTTCTGGTAGCATGGGACAGATCAGGACATAGGAAGAAAAATATTAACATTGTGCTGCCATGAGGCAGATGTGAAAATTTGAGTCACGGACAGATACAGAAAACATTTTCCTTTTCATATTATGGACACAATTTTTCACTGATATTCTTGTAAGGAATTCTGTAATGATTTACATTAGTTTTCACACTTGTTTATTGATACCGATCTTTACTTGAATAAAGTATGGAACCATGGGGTAACTTGACTTCATTCAAATTATGCAGATGTGATAAAGTGGTTACTCTGAAGAGGAACAAGAGAGGAGAGGCACCAAGCTAGCTATTTAATATTCTTTGCTGTTCTCTGGCTGATTGCCTAACATGCATTCAACAAAAAACGTAACTGCTATCTGCTAAGCGCTGCATTGAGTGCTTAGAAGATACCATGAAAAGGTGCTGATAATGCAACAACAAACTTGACATTGTTTCTGCTCTCATTTGCTTGATGAAGTAGGGGAAAGATACAAACAGGTAAATAAGAAATGGAAACACGTGGTGATGCATTGATGTGGAGACACTATTGACAATTAACAGAATGTGTGGGAAAGTTTCCTAACTGTTTTGGGTGATAAACACCGGAGTTCCAAGTTCTTTAGAAGTTGAGACTAGAGACTTTCGTATCAAGCACTGAAGAGTAGCTTGAGTGTTACAACAAGGCTCCTGTTCTTAAAATAGAAAATATATTCTTCCTAGAGCATATGAAAAGGATATTGAATCATGTGTAAGAATGAGACAGGACAAGGGAAGTGATAGGCAAATACTCCTAGTAGGAAAATATTTAAGAGTCAATCACATGACAAGAAGCGTGGATAGAATACTAAAGGGCAGGGGCATCATAGACAAAATATACATTTCTACTTTTAGCAACAATGTGGGAACTCATGGTTGAATGTTCTCCCAAGAACCATCCACACAATCCAAAGAAAAGACAAATTCTGTCTCAAGGCATCAGAAAGTTGCCAAGACAGCCAAAGCCTGAAAAGTTAAACTCTCAAGTAAAGAGAATGAGGCATGAAATTTCCCTTTGTCGCATTTGCTGTTATGGGGTGCATGGTACAGAGAAGTCAGCAGAGATTTCAGCGATCTCATATGGTGTGAGAGAGCAAAACAAATGAGGTCGTCAATGCAATCAGTGCTTAGAGGGGACCAATTCCTAAAAGATAGGAAGAAAGAAGCAATGTATTTGACACTTGGTAGTTTTTACCTTTAGGTCTTTGTCACATCCTTACTTAATGTACCGTGGCATGACAAAGTCCAAGTTGTCAAACAGAAATTGGCTGAACAGCCAGTTAAATCTTCTTCAGTCTCATGGCACTGGAGAAACAAATGTTCAAGACCCACCACCACAGAGTGTTCCCAGGAACTACCCAAGTGAGTTTTGACAGCCTTCAAAAATGTGCCGATTCCCTTCCCTTTCCCCTTTTCACCTTTGTCTCCATTCACCACTACTACTCCCCACCCATCTTCTCCATTTCCCCTTCTCATTTTTTATTCCTCAATCCCCATCCCTTCCCTTCCTCCTCATTCCAGTTCTATTTTGCTTTGCTTCTCATTCCCATCTTGTCTGTCTTGTCTCTATGTCCGTCATTTCCCTCTCTTTTCCATTTCTTCTTCTCTTTATTTCTAATAAAAATAAAAAATGTATTTGTGGATCAGAAGGATGGATTCTGAACACAGACATCCCATGCCTTCATAAATCTGAGATTCTGTTTTAGAAGTAACGTATATTCCCGTAATACCCATTCTGCCACCTAAATTTTTAAAGACAAGGCATACACACAATTTAACTTTCAATGGCCCACTCTATTTAATAAGACATATTTAATCTGTTGTGTGCAGATATCTTTGTATATCTATGTATATACCAACACACTGTTATACTGAAGTAAATTTCTAGTGTTTGCGAGAGATAGGTTTCTCTAGTCGTGTAAACTGCTTATTAAAACAATGCCATTCAATTTTTACAGAGGTGATTATTACAATTTATTAGTCCATCACCATTTGCAACAATAGCTGTTCTAATGTAGTTAACCATTGAAAGAAATGCATTTAAGTGTTCTAAATTGTATTTCTAATTACTTGTAGCTAAAAGTCTCTAGAATTTTAAAATCTATTTTTGTCTTAGGAAAGGCTTCATTGCTTATCCGTGTTGTTGCACTATTACTTTAGATTAGAGTAACTTCATTTTAAAATTACATGTCAAATAAAATTTGCTAGTGGTAATGTGAAATGTATGGCTTTGCTCTGAAGAAAAAAGTCTGTTCAGCATTTTTTAATATCATATACCTAAATAGAACTTCCAGTAGGATTAGATCACATCTGGCACAATGCTCTATTTGTCCTTGCATAATACATTTACATGTACACACAGTTAGATTTTATGACTATTTGGGTACATTGATTTTTCTATAAAGAGAACTATTATCCACATCTTTTGCACAGAAGTACACTTAAATATTGGCATAGGTAAACAACTTACTAAAATAAAACCCATGCTTGGCACGACTATTATGGGTGTCACAGTTTTTACAACTATAATATTTCTGAAAAGCTAGCTTCAATGCTTTGGAACACTCTTTTTTTCCAAGGGAATGCAAGGGCAGTGTGGTGAGCTGTAAAACGTCTCCACTTCATTTTGCATTCTAGTCTAGGCGAAAGTAGTGTCACTAAATCTGATTCCAACTTGAATTGTGGTTCACGGTCATCCTCAAAAAGAGGCTCCTACCCCAGTCTGGGGAGAAAGCCGATTTGAAACAAAACAAGTGACTCTGCCAGCATGCAGCTGGTAAGAATGAAAAAGAGTTAGAAATAGGTTAGTGAAACAAAACATCAACAAAAACATAAATCCAAGAGTATAGGCACTTTTAACTCTGGGCTATTTCTCTCTTATGATTCTGTTTGAAGAATTGTATCAAGTGACTATAACCAAAGTAAAAGTCACAAAAGTACTTCAGAAACAATTCTAAACACATAAAGATGCCTTCTACTTGCTTCATATGAAATAAGCCCTACGTTAACAATGATTTTTCCTTGTCCAGAGGCAGAGCCTCTCCTTGGACTTTGTACATGTTCAGAGGGCACTTACCTTATACTAAACGGAGCTATAGCAGACACATGAGCTTGAAAAAACTCAGTTTTGCTTGTTGTGTCCAATGGATAGTCAACTTTAGTTTAGTTGGTAAGCCCTCTAGACTGGGTTCCCAAAATTCATCTTTATTTCTTAATGTTTTGATTTTGAAATAACTTTCCAGGTGTCCAGATAGGATAAAAGAATAACGCATATTCTTGTTTACTTTCTGCTTGGGATCACCATTGCTCTAGATTCAGTGCCCACCAAAGCATTAGATGTTGAGAGTTAATTTTCATTGTGACATACAAAGAATATATGATGAAATGAGACTGTTTAAAAGTGATTAGAATTAGATCAGATCATTAAGGTCAAGGCCAGGACTGAATCTTGGTGTCTTTAAAAGACATTATAAGAGACATACATATACATGTGTGTTCCCTGTCCCTTGCCTGCACTGCCCGTAAGATAGCTATCAGCAAATGAAGCCTTAGATTATGAACCTTCAAAATCACGAGCAAAAGTAAACTTCCTTTCTTTATAATATACCTAGTCAGTAGAATTGTTTTGTTGACGAGAGAAAATGAATAGATATGACTGCTACTAAATATTTGACCACATATTTTGTTATATCCCTCTGCCTTTTAATACATCAATGACTATTTACTAAGTATAGAACTGTATCTAGAGTAAAACTAAGTTGGTCAACTCAGGAAATATGTATATCATTAACACATTCAGGTACTCAGTCACCTACGTTCCAATTATAACTATTATTACCATCTGGGTTATATATTCCATTTACATGCAGGCCTTTTCTGTCTGCAATTAATCAAAATAATTAAAATAATTTTATTGTTTCAAGAAGCAATGGAATTGTTGGAACCGTATTACATTGTTGAATATAAAACAAACCTGTTCGGTTATCATATACACAGTTCATCAATTTGCATTTCTCTCATGATTAATTCAAGTCAGGCACTCCTACCCAGAACACTGCATAAGCAAACTTTGTCCTTCTTACGGTTTCACGTGTGTAAGCACACAGTGTCTCTTTGTTCCTCATTGGTGATGTTAAACTTGATTATTTGGTCACTCTGTCACTAGGTACTTCAATTTATAGGGATTATTTTCCCTGCTCTAACTAATAAACAATCCATGGAGATGTGCTTTAAGACCATGTAAAATATATTGCTTGAATCAACTCTTCTTCTGCATTTAATAATTATTAACGATTCATTTCTGAACCAATCTATACAATGGTTTTGAGTAATCTTAGGTTAGTTTCTCTTAGAACAGAGGACAAAAACAATAACTTATGCTGGTAATTTTTTTAAAAGAATTTAGTTGATTTCCTTTAATAGTGTAGCAAAGGAGTTTTTCCCCCTGTGGAATCATAGTAGACTGAATGCACTTAGTGTATTCATTCTAATTCAATTAAGATGAAAAGCCAATCCTTTTTTTCTTTCTTTTTTTTTTTTTGAGTATCAGTGCATCTTCTCTAAGCTATGTATATGCTCTCCAGAGCACTACTTCAAATATGAATAGACACAATTTCACTGCATCTGGAAAACATCAAGATACATTTAACTGCTATAGTAGCCA
Organism: Rattus norvegicus; assembly: GCF_021556685.1. NCBI lineage: Eukaryota > Metazoa > Chordata > Mammalia > Rodentia > Muridae > Rattus > Rattus norvegicus. Next base: position 101,370,248 of record NC_141554.1, read on the forward strand.
AATTCTAAAGTTTCCAATCACCTTACTTTCTTCTAGATTTACTTACGTTGTAGCTTTCATCATTTCTTTTCTATGTCTATAACTGTTCCCTCATTCAGTCATCTCATTAATGTATTGTGTTCCTCTGTTCTTCTACTTTGACATTAAAAACTTATTATTTTGTTAAATGTATTATCCTTACTTAATAAGCAAAATGTCCTGGAATTAGAAGTAAGATTTTGAAATAGTAATGAAAAAAGATAATTAAATATTTTTATAATCATTGAAAACTATTAGTTTATACATTTAGTGTACTAAAGGCAACTTCTGTCCAAGATACCAGCCCTTGTTTTGTTTTGTTTCAATTGTATATGAATGATGATGGACAGGAGTGCTACAGTGTATATGTGGAGGTCAGAGGACAAGTTTATGGAGTTGGTTCTGTCAGAGTTGTATAATAAGTGCATTTGTCCACTAGCATTTATCTCACTGGCTCTAAATTAACTAATTGGGCTTTGGGGACAGAGGTAAAAAAAATGTAATGAACTAGAAGCCCCTGGTGAGATGGCAGATCCACCAGGATCCAGCGCTGGAGGATTTAATCTGGTATGGCTTACTAATTAGGATGTTAGTAGTTACACCCAGCAATTGAGTTACCATTGATTATGAACTAAAAATAAATAAATTAATAAAGTAATTGACTTTTAAAAGTTTAATCATTGTTTAGCATCCTCCATAAGTAAAATTTTGCGTTTTAATAAATAAATTTAGCATTTTCATCAACTGTGACTTCTTTGCATTATATATATCGGTAACATCTTCACATAGGTTAACATTGTTAACACATATACATGTACATCTTCAAGAGAGCCAATGTGACCACTTTGTACTTACACAGGTCCTTGAGATTCAAACTCCATGTTCTCAATCTTATGTGAAAAACAAGTTAACTACTGAGCCCTCTCCCTAGCTGCATTTTTAATGTTCAAAATTGACCTTTTGTCAAAAATAGCACCTTCACTGAATGCAGATATTTAATAGATTCTTTTAAAATTGACATACTGATTGGTCCTTATTTCAAGGCACTGAGTTTTAGGATAACTTTGTTGTGTCACATTAGCTGATTAATACAAAGGACAACAGCATTACCCACCGTGGCATATCTTTGTGCTGAGATGTCACCTGTTTCCTTTCTTTGAATTCAACACATAACATGACTTAAAATTTCTGAGTTGTTATTAAAATCCAAGATTTTCTCCATAATGCTGGATATAAACTTAATAGTAATAAAATGTTATTAAAGCTTTGCGATCCCCATTTATTTATGGCTTTTAGAGAAATGAAGCATACACAAGATCAATATACAAGACAGATCTTCCTAGGAATCTATTTTGAAATGAGATATTTTTATATTTTCCGCATGCACCTTTTTCTAAGAAGCAATCCTTTTAAACTTTTGGACTAGCACAACTAAGTAATAGTAACGTAAAAGATTCACAATAGCTTTGATAATGAAAAACCACTGGAAAAATAATTAACGAAGTTGCTAATCAGTTCATTAATCAAGTGTATCTGCTGCACATTATACTGAAACAAATTGAAAAGGATGCTGTGCTAGCCAGAAAGTCCCTCTCAAATAAAGTCAAAAGTAAAGATAAACAAAATTGACTTTCCCTTTTGTGGTTGATTTCTATCTAAGTAGACCTATCTCTAAAAGAGTGAATAAGGAAATTTACTCCATGTGAGGACTCTGTACTTTGGTACTACAGAGATTAATTTTAACTCTATGGAATCACTCCGTTGAGTTTTTTTTTTTCTTTTAATTTGTGCTGATAGCCCACACTCTAGTTGAAAAATGTAATGATAAGTATACTTAGAAAAAAGAGAAAAAATAATATTGTTCATTGTATTATAATATTTTAATCTGATCAAAGCTAAAATTTAAAAAAAAATTAAGTATTGTGGCTGAAGAGATGACTCGACAGTTAAGAAAACTAGCTGCGTCCCAGACCCCGTGAGAGACAGACCCAACCGCCAGGTCAGGTGGGCACTCCTGAGGCTGCAGAGCGGAAGAGACCACCAACACTGCTCACCCCTGCCCATATCCCTGGCCCAAGAGGAAACTGTATAAGGCCTCTGGGCTCCCGTGGGGGAGGGCCCAGGAGCGGCAGGACCCCTGCCTGAGACACCGCAGAAACCTGAAAGAAACGGACTGGATAAACAGTTCTCTGCACCCAAATCCGGTGGGAGGGAGAGCTAAACCTTCAGAAAGGCAGACAAGCCTGGGAAACCAGAAGAGACTGCTCTCTGCACACACATCTCGGACGCCAGAGGAAAAAGCCAAAGACCATCTGGAACCCTGGTGCACTGAAGCTCCTGGAAGGGGCGGCACAGGTCTTCCTGGTTGCTGCTGCTGCAGAGAGCCCGAGGGCAGCACCCCCGAGCGAACTTGAGCCTCGGGACCACAGGTAAGACCAACTTTTCTGCTGCAAGAAAGCTGCCTGGTGAGCTTGGGACACACGAAAGCAGAATTCCTCTAGGACCGGGCACGTTCTGTGTTTACCAGAAGTCCCACACCATCGGATCCCGGCCCGCAGCAGCTCTCTGCTCCCAGACCCCGTGAGAGGGAGACCCAAGCGCCTGGTCAGGTGGGCACTCCTGAGGCTGCAGAGCAGAAGAGACCACCAACACTGCTCACCCCTGCCCACATCCCTGGCCCAAAAGGAAACTGTATAAGGCCTCTGGGCTCCCGTGGGGGAGGGCCCAGGAGCGGCAGGACCCCTGCCAGAGACACCGCCGGAACCTGAAGGAAACGGACTGGATAAACAGTTCTCTGCACCCAAATCCCGTGGGAGGGAGAGCTAAACCTTCAGAAAGGCAGACAAGCCTGGGAAACCAGAAGAGACTGCTTTCTGCACACACATCTCGGACGCCAGAGGAAAAAGCCAAAGACCATCTGGAACCCTGGTGCACTGAAGCTCCCGGAAGGGGCGGCACAGGTCTTCCTGGTTGCTGCTGCTGCAGAGAGCCCGTGGGCAGCACCCCACGAGCGAACTTGAGCCTCGGGACCACAGGTAAGACCAAATTTTCTGCTGAAAGAAAGCTGCCTGGTGAACTCAAGACACAGGCCCACAGGAACAGCTGAAGACATGTAGAGAGGAAAAACTACACGCCCAAAAGCAGAACACTCTGTCCCCATAACTGACTGAAAGTGAGGAAAACAGGTCTACAGCACTCCTGACACACAGGCTTATAGGACAGTCTAGCCACTGTCAGAAATAGCAGAACAAAGTAACACTAGAGATAATCTGATGGCAAGAGGCAAGCGCAGGAACCCAAGCAACAGAAACCAAGACTACATGGCACCATCGGAGCCCAATTCTCCCATCAAAACAAACATGGAATATCCAAACACACCAGAAAAGCAAGATCTAGTTTCAAAACCATTTTTGATCATGATGCTGGAGGACTTCAAGAAAGACGTGAAGAACTCCCTTAGAGAACAAGTAGAAGCCTACAGAGAGGAATCGCAAAAATGCCTGAAAGAATTCCAGGAAAACATAAATAAACAAGTAGAAGCCCATAGAGAGGAGACACAAAAATCCCTGAAAGAATTCCAGGAAAACATAAATAAACAAGTAGAAGCCAATAGAGAGGAGACACAAAAATCCCTGAAAGAATTCCAGGAAAACACAATCAAACAGTTGAAAGAATTAAAAATGGAAATAGAAGCAATCAAGAAAGAACACATGGAAACAACCCTGGATATAGAAAACCAAAAGAAGAGACAAGGAGCTGTAGATACAAGCTTCACCAACAGAATACAAGAAATGGAAGAGAGAATCTCAGGAGCAGAAGATTCCATAGAAATCATTGACTCAACTGTCAAAGATAATGTAAAGCAGAAAAAGCTACTGGTCCAAAACATACAGGAAATCCAGGACTCAATGAGAAGATCAAACCTAAGGATAATAGGTATAGAAGAGAGTGAAGACTCCCAGCTCAAAGGACCAGTAAATATCTTCAACAAAATCATAGAATAAAACTTCCCTAACCTAAAAAAAGAGATACCCATAGACATACAAGAAGCCTACAGAACTCCAAATAGATTGGACCAGAAAAGAAACACCTCCCGTCACATAATTGTCAAAACACCAAACGCACAAAATAAAGAAAGAATATTAAAAGCAGTAAGGGAAAAAGGTCAAGTAACATATAAAGGCAGACCTATCAGAATCACACCAGACTTCTCGCCAGAAACTATGAAGGCCAGAAGATCCTGGACTGATGTCATACAGACCCTAAGAGAACACAAATGCCAGCCCAGGTTACTGTATCCAGCAAAACTCTCAATTAACATTGATGGAGAAACCAAGATATTTCATGACAAAACCAAATTTACACAATATCTTTCTACAAATCCAGCACTACAAAGGATAATAAATGGTAAAGCCCAACATAAGGAGGCAAGCTATACCCTAGAAGAAGCAAGAAACTAATCGTCTTGGCAACAAAACAAAGAGAATGAAAGCACACAAACATAACCTCACATCCAAATATGAATATAACGGGAAGCAATAATCACTATTCCTTAATATCTCTCAACATCAATGGCCTCAACTCCCCAATAAAAAGACATAGATTAACAAACTGGATACGCAACGAGGACCCTGCATTCTGCTGCCTACAGGAAACACACCTCAGAGACAAAGACGGACACTACCTCAGAGTGAAAGGCTGGAAAACAACTTTCCAAGCAAATGGTCAGAAGAAGCAAGCTGGAGTAGCCATTCTAATATCAAATAAAATCAATTTCCAACTAAAAGTCATCAAAAAAGATAAGGAAGGACACTTCATATTCATCAAAGGAAAAATACACCAAGATGAACTCTCAATCCTAAATATCTATGCCCCAAATACAAGGGCACCTACATACGTAAAAGAAACCTTACTAAAGCTCAAAACACACATTGCACCTCACACAATAATAGTGGGAGATTTCAACACCCCACTCTCATCAATGGACAGATCATGGAAACAGAAATTAAACAGTGATGTCGACAGACTAAGAGAAGTCATGAGCCAAATGGACTTAACGGATATTTATAGAACATTCTATCCTAAAGCAAAAGGATATACCTTCTTCTCAGCTCCTCATGGTACTTTCTCCAAAACTGACCATATAATTGGTCAAAAAACGGGCCTCAACAGGTACAGAAAGATAGAAATAATCCCATGCGTGCTATCGGACCACCACGGCCTAAAACTGGTCTTCAATAACAATAAGGGAAGAAAGCCCACATATACTTGGAAATTGAACAATGCTCTACTCAATGATAACCTGGTCAAGGAAGAAATAAAGAAAGAAATTAAAAACTTTTTAGAATTTAATGAAAATGAAGGTACAACATACCCAAACTTATGGGACACAATGAAAGCTGTGCTAAGAGGAAAACTCATAGCGCTGAGTGCCTGCAGAAAGAAACAGGAAAGAGCATATGTCAGCAGCTTGACAGCACACCTAAAAGCTCTAGAACAAAAAGAAGCAAATACACGCAGGAGGAGTAGAAGGCAGGAAATAATCAAACTCAGAGCTGAAATCAACCAAGTAGAAACAAAAAGGACCATAGAAAGAATCAACAGAACCAAAAGTTGGTTCTTTGAGAAAATCAACAAGATAGATAAACCCTTAGCCAGACTAACGAGAGGACACAGAGAGTGCGTCCAAATTAACAAAATCAGAAATGAAAAGGGAGACATAACTACAGATTCAGAGGAAATTCAAAAAATCATCAGATCTTACTATAAAAACCTATATTCAACATAACTTGAAAATCTTCAGGAAATGGACAATTTCCTAGACAGATACCTGGTATCGAAGTTAAATCAGGAACAGATAAACCAGTTAAACAACCCCATAACTCCTAAGGAAATAGAAGCAGTCATTAAAGGTCTCCCAACCAAAAAGAGCCCAGGTCCAGACAGGTTTAGTGCAGAATTCTATCAAAACTTCATAGAAGACCTCATACCAATATTATCCAAACTATTCCACAAAATTGAAACAGATGGAGCCCTACCCAATTCCTTCTACGAAGCCACAATTACTCTTATACCTAAACCACACAAAGACACAACAAAGAAAGAGAACTTCAGACCAATTTCCCTTATGAATAGCGACGCAAAAATACTCAATAAAATTCTGGCAAACCGAATTCAAGAGCACATCAAAACAATCATCCACCATGATCAAGTAGGCTTCATCCCAGGCATGCAGGGATGGTTTAATATACGGAAAACCATCAACGTGATCCATTATATAAACAAACTGAAAGAACAGAACCACATGATCATTTCATTAGATGCTTAGAAAGCATTTGACAAAATTCAACACCCCTTCATGATAAAAGTCCTGGAAATAATAGGAATTCAAGGCCCATACCTAAACATAGTAAAAGCCATATACAGCAAACCAGTTGCTAACATTAAACTAAATGGAGAGAAACTTGAAGCAATCCCACTAAAATCAGGGACTAGACAAGGCTGCCCACTCTCTCCCTACTTATTCAATATAGTTCTTGAAGTTCTAGCCAGAGCACTCAGACAACAAAAGGAGATCAAGGGGATTCAGATTGGAAAAGAAGAGGTCAAAATATCACTATTTGCAGATGACATGATAGTATATTTAAGTGATCCCAAAAGTTCCACCAGAGAACTACTAAAGCTGATAAACAACTTCAGCAAAGTGGCTGGGTATAAAATTAACTCAAATAAATCAGTTGCCTTCCTCTATACAAAATAGAAACAAGCCGAGAAAGAAATTAGGGAAACGACACCCTTCATAATAGACCCAAATAATATAAAGTACCTCGGTGTGACTTTAACCAAGCAAGTAAAAGATCTGTACAATAAGAACTTCAAGACACTGAGGAAAGAAATTGAAGAAGACCTCAGAAGATGGAAAGATCTCCCATGCTCATGGATTGGCAGGATTAATATAGTAAAAATGGCCATTTTACCAAAAGCAATCTACAGATTCAATGCAATCCCCATCAAAATACCAATCCAATTCTTCAAAGAGTTAGACAGAACAATTTGCAAATTCATCTGGAATAACAAAAAACCCAGGATAGCTAAAGCTATCCTCAACAATAAAGGACTTCAGGGGGAATCACTATCCCTGAACTCAAGCAGTATTACAGAGCAATAGTGATAAAAACTGCATGGTATTGGTACAGAGACAGACAGATAGACCAATGGAAAAGAATTGAAGACCCAGAAATGAACCCACACACCTATGGTCACTTGATTTTTAACAAAGGAGCCAAAACCATCCAATGGAAAAAAGATAGCATTTTCAGCAAATGGTGCTGGTTCAACTGGAGGGCAACATGTAGAAGAATGCAGATCGATCCATCCTTATCACCCTGTACAAAGCTTAAGTCCAAGTGGATCAAGGACCTCCACATCAAACCAGACACACTCAAACTAATAGAAGAAAAACTAGGGAAGCATCTGGAACACATGGGCACTGGAAAAAATTTCCTGAACAAAACACCAATGGCTTATGCTCTAAGATCAAGAATCGACAAATGGGATCTCATAAAACTGCAAAGCTTCTGTAAGGCAAAGGACACTGTGGTTAGGACAAAACGGCAACCAACAGATTGGGAAAAGATCTTTACCAATCCTACAACAGATAGAGGCCTTATATCCAAAATATACAAAGAACTCAAGAAGTTAGACCGCAGGGAAACAAATAGCCCTATTAAAAAATGGGGTTCAGAGCTAAACAAACAATTCACAGCTGAGGAATGCCGAATGGCTGAGAAACACCTAAAGAAATGTTCAACATCTTTAGTCATAAGGGAAATGCAAATCAAAACAACCCTGAGATTTCACCTCACACCAGTGAGAATGGCTAAGATCAAAAACTCAGGTGACAGCAGATGCTGGCGAGGATGTGGAGAAAGAGGAACACTCCTCCATTGTTGGTGGGATTGCAGACTGGTAAAACCATTGTGGAAATCAGTCTGGAGGTTCCTCAGAAAATTGGACATTGAACTGCCTGAGGATCCAGCTATACCTCTCTTGGGCATATACCCAAAAGATGCCTCAACATATAAAAGAGACACGTGCTCCACTATGTTCATCGCAGCCTTATTTATAATAGCCAGAAACTGGAAAGAATCCAGATGCCCTTCAACAGAGGAATGGATACAGAAAATGTGGTACATCTACACAATGGAATATTACTCAGCTATCAAAAACAACGAGTTTATGAAATTCGTAGGCAAATGGTTGGAACTGGAAAATATCATCCTGAGTGAGCTAACCCAATCACAGAAAGACATACATGGTATGCACTCATTGATAAGTGGCTATTAGCCTAAATGCTTGAATTACCCTAGATCCCTAGAACAAACGAAACTCAAGACGGATGATCAAAATGTGAATGCTTCACTCCTTCTTTAAATGAGGAAAAAGAATACCCTTGGCAGGGAAGGGAGAGGCAAAGATTAAAACAGAGACTGAAGGAACACCCATTCAGAGCCTGCCCCACATGTGGCCCATACATATACAGCCACCCAATTAGACAAGATGGATGAAGCAAAGAAGTGCAGACGGACAGGAGCCGGATGTAGATCGCTCCTGAGAGACACAGCCAGAATACAGCAAATACTGAGGCAAATGCCAGCAGCAAACCACTGAACTGAGAATAGGTCCCCCGTTGAAGGAATCAGAGAAAGAACTGGAAGAGCTTGAAGGGGCTCGAGACCCCAAAAGTACAACAATGTCAAGCAACCAGAGCTTCCAGGGACTAAGCCACTACCTAAAGACTATACATGGACTGACCCTGGACTCTGACCCCATAGGTTGCAATGAATATCCTAGTAAGAGCACCAGTGGAAGGGGAAGCCCTGGGTCCTGCTAAGACTGAACCCCCAGTGAACTAGACTATGGGGGGAGGGCGGCAATGGGGGGAGGGTTGGGAGGGGAACACCCATAAGGAAAAGGAGGGGGGGGATGTTTGCCCGGAAACCGGGAAAGGGAATAACACTTGAAATGTATATAAGAAATACTCAAGTTAATAAAAAAAAAAAAAAAAAAAAAAAAAAAAAAAAACTAGCTGCTTACCCAAAGGACCCCGGTTTGATTTCAAGTATCCACATGACAGCTAACAACTTTATGTAACTTCAGTTTCAGGTGGTCAGACATAGCCTTTGACCTCCACAGACACCTGTACATACATACAGTGAGGTACACACATGGGAATTAAATTAACAAATATTTTAAAATTAAGTAATTACATACTTTCATATGTAGCTTGTTTAAAAATATATGTCAGAAACCAAAATAATTCCAATCACCCCCATGCTTAGCTATAATAATGGTAGTAAGCAGTATAGTAATCTAAAATTTTCATTATTTTAAGTTCTGATTATAGTAGATTCCCCAAATAAAGGCCTCCGCAGAAGGCCCAAGGTTCTCTGATGGACAAAAGAAATGATTAATTTTTATTTAAAGCAATAGCGCCTGTGTTTGCTTTTCTTGATACTGACTCTCAAATGCATTGATGGTTTTGAAAACCAAATCCTAGGAAAGTTACACCTTGAAGTATAGAATTCTCTTGCATTTCATTTGAATTATAGTTGGGTATAAGCCTCTGTCATTTTGGGGAAGAAGAATAATTGACATGTAAATCATTAGCACAAGGAATACAGATAAAGTGGTACTACAGTTAAGACTTACTTGTTGTAGATAGGTATATAAAATATGTAAAACACACAAGCAAGCCTAATGGGCGTTTATCTGAAATTGACATGTTCAACATTAGAGATATAAGTGTCCTTAATTGAAATTAAATTTTACTTAATACTCTTGTTTTGGGAAACTATATAGAATGAAAACACAAATTAGAGAAATATTATACCATCCTATACTTTATATTGCTATCTTTACCAAATGATGATATTTCAAACAGTAGAGAAAATATTTTTAGAAGCCAAGAAATACTACGTAAATAGACAGAGACAAAGATAAATACTGGAATCAACGAGGGGAACTGCTGTGAGATGGGAGGTCCATTACCCACTGCAGTACGACAAACCACAAAAAAGTTAATGGTATAAAAGGACCGTCCATGACTGCAATTTGTATACATGCCTCAGCCAGGTTGTCCCCTAGGTTGCTATCACCTGAAGCCACTCATACAACTGTAGTCCTCAGGTTGGGCAGGGGCTTAAGGGCTTAGAATAGCTTTAGTCACATGCCTGTTAGTTAGGGTATCAGTTCAGTATTTCAAGTCTCACAGCCTAAGGAGAGGGACGCTTGATCACAGCATTCCAGAGAATCCAGAATGAAAGAATCAGGCTCTGGAAGCCTGGGTCAAAAGTCGTACAGCACCACTTGTTCTATATTCTGCTGCTCAAAGTCTACCACAGGGACAGATTGTACTTCTAGATGGGAGTATGGGCCTAGATCTACTCTGTTCCACAATTTCAATACTATGAAATAATGTCATATCAAATTTAGCATAGTTGTATATTTTTATCTTTTGAGAATTGCATACATACATATAATGATTTTGATCAAATCCACTCACCCCTACCCTTTCCACTTTTCAACTCCTCACCTACCACCATAATCACTTTTCCCTTACAATTTCATGTAGGTCATTCATATGCAGTCACAGCCAGTGTGTGTTCATGTATACAATAACTAGCATGCCTAGAAGATACTGTTTTGCTGTGTGTCCACTGTACTACAGTACGCTTAGTTGAACCTTCATTTAACATGCTTTTATCTGTCTCTGTTCAGGTTAATCCCTTAAAAGTTATGCATACTGAGAAATATGCATATTTTGTTCCTTCAGTAAACAGTGAATGCATGTGAGTGTCAGAGGCCGAATCATTATCTATTACTAAACTTAAATGTAAATTGTTTGCTGCTTTGCTCTAATAATTGTTTAATGTTCTTTCTAAGTGAAATTTTAACTGTTAATATAGAAAAAATACTTCACATTATATTTAATTTATCAAAACCACAAGAGGTTCTCTTCCCTATTAAACTGTTACAATTACTCCCTCCCTCAATATTCAGGCAAACGATGTGCATCACACAGAATTGGGCCTTGAGTGGATGGGTGGGTGGGTGGGTGGGTGGGACTGGTAAGATATATTTAAATTCCATTCACGCATGTAAAACATGTCTCCTTCCCAGGAAATCAAAGTTATTAGAAGATGAAATCAATACTACATATAGTTAAGTGCATATTATTTTACATGCCATGTTAACCATGATGTAGAATGACTCCAAAAACCATGATGCAGTGGCCATTATAATCACCTATATAAGATTTGTAGCTGTTACCAGCTCCTATATAGCTAGAAGCCAGAAGCGAAATAATGCACAGGATACATGTCGCTACACTCTCAGTTTTCTACAATTTTAGTTTTGATGTTATTTCTTTATAGAGGCTACCTAAAAGCAAAAACCCTATACAGAAATCACTTAAGCCATGTCATTTTTACTGGCTAAAAGTCAGTTTTCTTATAAAATGCACCTAACAATATTATTTTAACAGCTTTGCCTGTGTGTGCTTTCTGAGTTTAGCAGCGCTGGTCTTCCAGGTCAGACTCTAACAGCTGCAGAATCATAGGATTAGCATGCAAGGGATGATTCGCCATACAAAGGCCATTTAAAGTTTATTTTTAAAGGAAGTTTAAGATGAAGGTTTAAGAAAATAGAGGGAAAGATAAGACTACTGAGAAATGATTGTTACGTTACAGCTCTCCATTTCCTTGAGATTTTATTCCATGTCTACTGTGTATCCACATGTGTGTGATGGTTTGAATAAGAATAGGCTCATGTATCTGAATGCTTAGTCGCCAGGAAGTAGAACTGTTTGAAAAGATTAGGAGGCATGGAGATGTAACCTTCTTGGAGGAGGTGTGACCTTGTTGGAGGAAGTGTGTCACTGCAGGTGAGCTTTAAGATTTCAGAACCCCATACCAGGCGCAAGCATTCTCTCTCTTTCTCCTTATGGATCAGGATGTAGCACTCAGCTACTTCTCTAGCCCCATGCCTGCCTGCATGCCATCCTACTCCGTGATAATGGACTAAGCCTGGGCTTTTATATACAAGGCCCGACTAAATGCTCTTTATAAGAGCTGCCTTGGTCATGATGTCTCTTCACAGTCATAGAGCACTGACTAAGACAATATGCTTGCTGCCATAGGGATAACAAACACACATAAACATCCTCTGCTCCTAAGGATGTCAGAATTTAGCTGGTGAGAAAAGCACAAGACTATGAACCATTCAGTCAGTTCTATATACAGTGTCTCCTGTGGCATGGCCAAAAGTAGATCTTTTCAATTTATATTTCTCACTACCATTTCATGTGCATGGTACTATTCATCTCACCCCAATTAATCATGCTGGACACTCTTATGCTACCTTGGCTTCCCTACTGGAGGCCTGCACACATCCATTGCACTCTTTTCAGTTTTCAAGGCTCATTGCAAGCATGCATGTCTTCATGTTCACTTTTTCCTGACTATACATACTACCCCTCACTCACCACCAAGCCCAATGTCATTTCTTCCTGTCCCTCTTCAATTCCACATTAATTTTCTTTGAATCATATTATCAGTTTGTATTCTCTTAGAACTCACTCAAGTTTGAATTCACAAAACCAAAACTATCATTTAATTGTATTGCCTATAATACCTGTAACTTAGTATAAAACTCAAATTACTGTTAAGCTGAATTGAAAATGAATACAAGAAATTGATTGCCAAATGTATAAATGTTGGAAGAGAATACCTTTATGTATATATGCATATATATTCTTATAAAATTAATCACAATTAGAATTTACCATCAAAATCAACATGTCCATTACTTTGCATAATGTTTCCCATATATGTGAAAGTATATTATTTAGTCAAAACTATCATATAAATTTTTCTACAATTCCCAAGGGCTGTCAGTTACTCATTAAATCTTGATTTTATGTCAGGAAGAATTAATAATCTCTCCTTTGAGTGAATTTAGAAGCAATAAGGGATTGAGCAGAAATATTTGAGTACCCTCTTGGTGGTAAATTGGATATCCAATCTTCAACTTTGTCTTAATGGGAAAGAAAAGAATAGATTGATTTAGATGCTGGTCTTTACTTTTTTATTATTTCCTCCTCTTTTAACTAGAGTTAAATGGAAGGGTATAGTTCTTTTTCAGTACTGATGGAAATCTTTTTTCATTAAGATCAAGAAATTTCACAAATACTAATGATTCCTTATGTATGGACATTCCAAATGGTTGAGTCTGGAAATCAAAGGAAAATTCTGTACAATGACAAAAATAATTTTAGGTGAAATTTAAGGAGAATTTTTCCCCCTAAAATTAAACACTCCCTGCCCTACATCCTTTTAATTGAATTTTGTTTTCTAAATTGATAATAAAATTTACTGCTACTCCATATCAAAGATAAACTGTTTCATCATTACAATAGAAAAGCTTTTATATCACACTAATAAAATATAGTTCTTAGGGCTTAGAGCCCACTCATATTTCTTTACCCTGATCATACATATAAAGCCCATTGAAAGTATGAAGAGCTGAGAGACATTGATGAACATGCATAAAAGTTTTGTGGGTTTATCCTCTCTACTGACCCTTTTTTTCCCCTAACAACCTTCCAAAATGTACTATCCCTCAACACAATTAGCTGGTATCAGTCTGCTGTAAGAAATGAAGTAGTAACTGAACAATTATAATCACAGTTTCAGGGAGGAAGGTGGCAAGTGTATCTTTTTATGTGGTTGTCTTGTATGGTTTCACATATGTTAACTCAATGGCACATTTTCCCCCAAACACTGAAATTAACTCTCTTTTTATGTAATTTAAGAGGATTTGTTAGACACACAGCTCCCAATTATTTCAATTCAGGAATAACTACTGTGTTAAGTTTTTAAATGTGAATGTCACTCATATAAAACGATAAATATTTTACTTTGCACTTAGGAAAGAGATCTCAACTTAAGGGCCCCAATCAGAAAGGTCCAAAGTCTTGTAGATGCTATTGTTTTCCCATGCTTATTCCACTCTTATTAGAGTCAATGCTATTGACACCCAGACTGATAGGAAAACTGCGGAAATGCTTTTCTCTCTAGTTCAGACATACTCATTTCTAGCTCACGCTCCCTGCTGGATGTGAAAACTTATATCTGGATAACTTAAATACAGCTTTCTTTTATCTAGCTTTTGCTTAATTTCTTTCTTTATTTTCCCTTTTATTGAAAATGGATTGCTTTTGCGGCTGCAATATGTCCTGATTATTTCTCTGTACTTCTCCTAGCTTCTCCCACCTCCCCTCCCATCCAGATTCACTCCCTTTCCGTCTCTATAAGGAATAATAATAAAATCAAATAAGATAATATAACACAAAAACTAACACATCAGAATTGGACAAAACAAACGAACAGAAGGAAAAAAGTCCAAAAAAAGAAGACACAAGAAATGTAGAAGACCCATTCGTTTCATATTCAATTGGAAGCCATGATATATACACAAAGGACCTACTGAGTAAAGTGTAAGAAGGAAACATAAATAAAAGACAAAATTAAAATAAGAAGATCCCAGATACACCATTATGAGGCAAGGAGCTTCCATGTCATTGTGTTTATTTTCTGTGGGTTCCACAGGGAGAGTCCTTTGGAAGAAACTAAATTTTCATTTGCAAGTTGTTATCAATTGGAGATTATTTCTGGGTTAGAGATGGGTTTATGTGTCCACGTCTCCTTTCAGCTCTAGGACCTCATATGGTGCAGACCCCTGCAGGCCCTGGCAGGCTGATTCAGTTTCTTGAGTTCTGATAAACTTTTATCATGTTGATTTAAAGGGCTTTGTTTTCCTGGTGTCCTTCATCCCCTCTGGCTCTTAAGACTCTTTCCACCTCTTCTTCTACTGAGTTCCTTGAACCCTGAGGGGAATGATTTGATGGAGACATCCCATTTAGGCCTCAGTGTTTCAAGGTCTCTCTTGCTTTCAGCAAAATGTCTGGCTACGGACTTCTGTATTTGTTCCTATATGTTGTAGGAGGAAGATTATCTGATGATGATGGCTGAGCAAGGCACTGATTGTATAGCCTGCAAAACACACTAGTGTGCTGGTAACACAAAGCCTTTCTTGCCTAAAGCAAGAAAAATATAAATGTCATCAATAGACTAAAATGAGCATAATAAAAATAGAAAGTATTCATGAGGAAAGAACAAGTGGTAGAGAGATAGTCTTGTGGATAATTGACAGTGGTCAAAAATGCATGTCATCTTTTACTTCAAAGGCTATTAAATGGTGTCCGAACATGACTCTTATTTTGCAGAGATGCTGTTTGGATTTCTATCTAAGCCCTTGCTTCAAACCACACTTTAGAATAGATGCTGATAGCTATTGCTTTTTTGAAAGAATTTTAATACTAGTGTTTCCTTTGTTGGTATTTTAATTATTCCGTGCTTCATTTCAGTTTACAACATTACAGCATTTGTTTCTGCAGAACTAATATATTATTTTATAAATGTGTGACACATAATAAGAATTCATCTACTCCTCAAAGACTCTTCACAGAATAACTATAATTATACCCATTTTATATATATAAAATGGAGACCCTAACAATCTAAGCCTAATAACATACAGCTAGCAAGTGAAAGGGCAAGAATCTGCCCTAGACCTGCCTAAGTTTGAATCTTTTCCTCCTTGTCCTACTCTATTTCTTTTCCCTGTTTAAGAATCTTATTAATATCTTTCCTTCACAAATAAGCCATGGTGAGTTTATTATCAGTTATTGTATATTATACTTGCCTCCATAATGCTAATGGAAATGCTTCAGTGGCCTGAATTGCAAAAGGTCTGAGTTTAACTACATGTTCTTTTTTATTATTATTATTGAATATTTCTTTTTTTTTATTAACTTGAGTATTTCTTATATACATTTCAAGTGTTATTCCCTTTCCCGGTATCCGGGCAAACATCCCCCTCCCCCCTCCCCTTCCTTATGGGTGTTCCCCTCCCAACCCTCCCCCCATTGCCGCCCTCCCCCCACCAGTCTAGTTCACTGGGGGTTCAGTTTTAGCAGGACCCAGGGCTTCCCCTTCCACTGGTGCTCTTACTAGGATATGCATTGCTACCTATGAGGTCAGAGTCCAGGGTTAGTCCATGTATAGTCTTTAGGTAGTGGCTTAGTCCCTGGAAGCTCTGGTTGCTTGGCATTGTTGTACATATGGGGTCTCTAGCCCCTTCAAGCTCTTCCAGTTCTTTCTCTGATTCATTCAACGGGGGTCCTATTCTCAGTTCAGTGGTTTGCTGCTGGCATTCGCCTCTGTATTTGCTGTATTCTGGCTGTGTCTCTCAGGAGCGATCTACATCTGGCTCCTATCGGTCTGCACTTCTTTGCTTCATCCATCTTGTCTAATTGGATGGCTGTATATGCATGGGCCACATGTGAGGCAGGCTCTGAATGGGTGTTCCTTCTGTGTCTGTTTTAATCTTTGCCTCTCTATTCCCTGCCAAGGGTATTCTTGTTCCCCTTTTAAAGAAGGAGTGAAGCATATTATTGAATATTTCTTTATTTACATTTCAAATATTATTCCCATTCCCGATTTCCTATCCATAAGCTCCAATCTCCTCCCCCTCCCCTTCTTATATAAGGGTGTTCCCATCCCCATCTACCCCCTTCCCGCGTCCCCCCTGACATTCCCTTACACTGGGGAATCCAACCTTGACAGGACCAGGGGCTTCTCCTTCCATTGGTGCCCAACAAGGCCAACCTCTGCTACATATGCAGTTGGAGCCATAAGTCAGTCCATGTATAGTCTTTGGATTTAGTCCCTGGAAGCTCTGGTTGGTTGGCATTGTTGTTCTTTTGGGGTTGCAAGCCCCTTCAGCTCTTTCAGTCCTTTCTCTAATTCCTCCAACAGGGGTCCCATTCTCAGTTCAGTGGTTTGCTGCTTCAACTATATGTTCTTACATCTGAAAATAGAAATCACACTTTCTGTATATGTTAACTTGGATATGTGTTGTCAGGGATGACATTTGATATTGGATAACCAATTGTATACTCTTCCCTGGAGAAGACTATTTCGCTGAGTTTCAGCATTTTTTAGTTGCCTGTAGTTCTTTACAGAGGGTTGAGGCCTCGTAGCCTATCTGAAGGCCACTTAAGCATGCCTGTTGTTATTCTTGTTCAGTTCATACTTAAGGAGTCATTGTGGTAAGACTTTATAAATGTGGTTTCTAATATCCCTAAGAGACACAGTCTCACAGCAAACACCATGATTTTCTATCTCTTACACACTTTATGTTCCCTCTTCAGCAATGATCTCTGAGCTTTGAGTGCAGGAGTTGTGCTGTAGATACAGCATTTGATACTGAGCTCAACAAATCTCAATTTTTATTGGTTGTAGTTTTTTGTAATAGGCTCCATTGCAAAGAGAAGTTTTCCGATGCAGGGTGAGGTCTACCATATGTGTAGGTATATGGATAATCATTTTGAATGTACTTAGGGATTATGCTGGTTTGGGAAAGTGGAAGTTGTAGGCTTTTCTCTAACATCCATGATTTTGCTAACTCTGAGGTAGTCAGTCAGCCAGGTTTCTAGTACCAGGCATAACTCCTTCTTGCTGAATGACTCTAAAGTCTAATTAGTGACCTGTTGGTTACTGACAAGGTACATGTGTCACTGCTATACCATTAGAATGATCACACCGTGCTGGTCATGGTCATTGTAGGAAGCATCAGAATTGAGTAGGACTTTTTTGTGGCTCCACTCTCTTGAAAGCTTGCCTGGTACCCCCTGGTAGCATAAAAGCTAGTCCTGAGGGGTGATGCTTTCAGTTCATTTCCAGATCAGGGCTCATGAATCCCTGTAACTGAAATGCAGTATGTTTTTAACAATAGGGACATACTTTCACCACTGTGGGAAAAAACAAGACAATTGCAATAGACTTTAATGTTTTAGAAGTCCCTTAGACAATCCTGGACAATAATTCCAAACAGGGATTATCATCCCTGATATTGGGATATTTATTTTTTCCATATTTATTAACTTGAGTATTATTTACATTTTGATTGTTATTCCCCTTCCCGGTTTCCGGGCCAACATCCCCCTAACCCCTCCACCTCCCCTTCTCTATGGGTGTTCCCCTCCCCATCCTACCCCCATTACCACCCTCCCACCAACAATCACGTTCACTGGGTGTTCAGTCTTAGCAGGACCAAGGGCTTCCCCTTCCACTGGTGCTCTTACTAGGATATTCATTGCTACCTATGAGGTTGGAGCCCAGGGTCAGTCCATGTATAGTCTTTAGGTAGTGGCTTAGTCCCTGGAAGCTCTGGTTGCTTGGCATTGTTGTTCATATGGGGTGGGATATTTATTAAATGGTCCTAGACTCTTGGGGGGGGAGCATTAGTCCAGATAAGAAAAAAGGAATCACTTCTTTCTGGGAAAATGGAGCAGGGCTACTAATAGGGTGGCAAAATGCTTTGTAGAAATCAAAATCAAATTCCCTGGTCATTCATTCTTATTTCACCACTTTCCCGCTCTCTTTTTCTCCCTGTAATTTTTGCTGACTACATAAATTTAGGACCATTTTAAATCTAAAACATTTGTTCTCTTCTTTCCTGATGGTATTGCCACACTGCCTGACCAAAAATATATAATTCACTCAGTGATTCTCAGGAGGCCCTTTGTTGTGAGTTCTAATTTTATGACTCTCTTTTAAAATATACTCTACAGAGCAGAGATGGCCCTTGGCTAGAACGAATGACATGTCAGAAGGGTTCTGTAAGCCATGTTGCTTTTTTTAAATCATAAAAGGGCACTAACACTCAGTGACATGGCCCAGTTTTCCCACTAATTTAATTGAATGTACAATGATGTGGGCATTTGGGATTAAATATAACCCTATTTCTAAGTTACCAGTGCTTTTTGAGACAAAGTGCATCATTTGCCTCATTTCTTATGAATGGTTTTATGTATCTATCATCTGCAATTTTGCTTCTATTCTCTGTGCAAAATGATAACTTAAAAAATCACCTGTCAAAGACTGATAACTTATCTTCATATGGATTTATTTCATTAATATACTAACATTACTCTAAACTGTGTGGACTTTTGTTATAATAAAAACAGAAGACATTTCCTAACAAAGCACTAATTTCTTGGAAACAGAAATACTGAATTCCTGCACTTCTTATTTGAAAAAGTTTATTTCAAAAATGTGTTAACTTCTTTGTGACTTAAAACCAACTGTTGACTAAATATGTACATTAAAATATAGAAGAAATGTAAATTACTAATTTTAAAATACTTATAGTCCATTTAATTTGTGATTGTTAATACTCTTAGGTTCAGTTTCCTTGCTTTTGTTCACCTTACTGTGATCTACTTTGTAATACATTGGCTCCCTTAAATGCTTTTAGTATTTGGGCTTAATTTACTCTAGAAATGATTCTTAGAAATTAAATTTTCATATAAACCTTTCTTTTTGATCTTCTCGCTAGAAAGAAAGTGAGGTAATGTATATATGTATATGTACATATAGTCTATAAAATATAAAGTAGCCTAATTTGTATAACTGTAAAGAATTCTAGAGTATTTTATTTTCAAGCAATTTAGATTTATAGAAAAATTATAAAAAACACTATATTTTTATATGTCATTCATCTGGTTTTCGGAAATGCTGACATTTTACGATCTTTTCCTTGTTTACATATATTACATATAGAAAAATTACCTTTTCCTACATTTCTGACTATATTTTCCATCATAGCCCCAACATGCATATATAAATTCCTCTTTTATCCATAAGGAAAGCGTTCAAAGACCCCAGTGATGGCTGAAAACCATGATTTGTAGTACCACACTCTATATAATCTTCTTTTTTTCCTATATATGCTTACCTGTAATAAAGTTTATAAATTATTCACAGTAAGAGATCAAAAATAGTAATAAATAAAATATAACTCTAATGACATGGATGGAGAAAGATGGCATGAGATTTCACTGTGTTACATAGAATAGTATACAATTTAAAACTTATAAATGTTATGCTCTTAGAATTATTGATTTTTAGACTGGGACTATCAAAGGAAATAACAGAAAGTGAAACCTTAGATTTGGGGTGGAGATACTATATATTAAAAATAGCATTCATTTACATAACAGTAGATTTATCAACATTGATAAACCACTAATCTGTAGACTTAGTTAAAATACTAATATCCTTCACAACAAAAGAAGAAAAAAATCTTAAATCACGTGTCATGTTTAGTTAGCATCTCTCTTAAACCTCAGTTAGTTAAATGTGAAGTAGTTCTGCAGTGAAATATACATACCACAAATACAGTAATAATGAAATATTGAACAAATATCTATAAATAGCTTAACCATTTTTCTTCAAAATATTACTAGTAGGGCCGAAGAGATGGCACCATTGTTAAGAGCACTGCCTGTTCTTCCAGAGGACCTGAGTTCAATTCTCAACACATATATGGTGACTCACAACTGCCTATAACTCCAGTCCCTAAGGATCTGACATCTTCTTCTACTCTCTATGGGGATAGGCACTCACATAGAGCACTGACAGCATGCAGGCAAAATACCTCTAATTAACAAAAACAATTAAAATTGAGAAATACATTAACCATTAAAGTTATATATTATTCATAACTCTACACACACACATACACACATACATTCACTGTTCCTCCTATAAAGCACAATTCACAGTAGTGCTGAGTATGTTTACAATGAAAGACTTCTTTTTGAAAGCCACATTCTAAGGTATTTAGGAACAAGGCTTCAACATATGCTTTTGAAGGGCTCCTCAGTTTGCTATTCACAAATATTAGTTTATAGTAAGGAATGAGGATGTGTGTTATTCCACTCTTTCATGCACAGGGTGTCTTATTAACTGTGATTATATAATGTGCCTCACACATGTATCAGCTCATCACCATGTGCCAAAAATGTAAAGTGTATTAATGCAAAATACATGTTAATTAACATCCATCCTAATTAATATAGTTAAGTATTCACAACTTTTTCATAGCATTTGATTTTTTCCTTGTTAACTATATATCAGAATTGGATGGTATTCTTTTTTTCACAAATTAAACAATAAACCAATTATTTTATATTTTCTATTGATAAGGATTTTTGTAGCTCAACAGTGTCAGATTTTATAGCCCTTGATTTCTAAGATTTCCTTAAATACAAACACAATGGACTTTTTAATAAAAATCTGCTTCTGTAATGAAACAGTTGTTTAAATCAGAAATAGACAAAAGAATGCTCTTGCCCAGTTTCCCCTAGAACCCAAAATTGAAGCTTCTGACATTTTGCCCAAATTATTAATCTCTTCTCCACCAGATTTTAAAATTCCTTGTTTATTTAGTAGTTAAAAAACAAAGGCATTTTTAAAAGGGCTGGAGAGATGGCTCTACAGTTAGGATCACTACTCCTACACTGCTGTTCACAACCATTTGTCACGCTATTAGTGGAGAATCTAATATCCACTTCTGAGTTCTACAGTCACCATGCACATATGTGGGGCACAGACAAAACACTCCTACACATGAAATAAATATTTTAAAAAAATTTAAAGAAAATGTAGATACATTAGGACCCCTGTTAGTCAACTTCGAACCACTACTATAAAATACTTGTGACAAATAACTTGAAAGGAGAAATGTTTACATAATTCATAGTTTTGGTGTTCAAATCTAAGAAAATCTTGTCCTTGACAAGAGCAGTAGATGGCAAGAATGAGAACACACATCAGAGCAAGGGCTTATATATTAAGCCAAAAATTATAATGAATAAAGGGGCCTAAGGTGCCACATCCCCTTTGAGATCATGTTCCCCACTGATCTAAAGGCTACCTACACCTTGAAGATTCTACCATCCCTAAGTAGTACCAAAGACTAGTAACAATTCTTTAACATATACAGGTTTTTAGGGTACTCAAGCATACCATAGTGGGGACTGACCATGAAGGCTAGCTGATGAAATCCTGAAAGTAAACCTTAACCCAAGGAAATGAAAGAATAAAGTCTGTCCTCATTTAGCTCCTTCTAGACATCTTAAGAAATCACCAAAAGAGCCAGCTGTGGAAGTGCACTCCTGTAATCTCAGCCCTGAGGAGAAAGAGGTAGAAATATCATGACAGGCTATATAGTGAAGTATAGTCACCAGTTTCTTCCTCAAATAGGAAGGGAGAGGGAAAGGAAATAAAATAGATTCATGTGTTTGAATGTGTGTGTGTGTGTGTGTGTGTGTGTGTGTGTGTGTGTGTGTGTGTGTGTGCGTGAAGTTAAAGGTGTCACTGCTCAACGGTTTCTGTTTTGAGTTAAACCCATCATTGGAAGTAAGGAAGGTTATGGGTCTAATTGAATTCTATTACTTCCTTATGGTACTGACTTTAGTGCCTACAAAGAAATGGTTGCATGCCCACTGGCTATGAACCAGATCTGCACTTTCAGGAAAGAATCTGTGTAGCAACCTTTAAGAAATGCCATATTCCTTTTCCTGTAATTGTGTGTTTTATTTCATTGTATAGTCTTTAGATGAGGGAGATTAGAGGAAAGGACTAGCTACAAAGATGAGCACTGAACTACTTTTGCAAAGACACTATTACAGTGAAGATGACGGACTATAGTTATAAATGGGCAATCGAGAGAAAAGCATATGGAAATTAGAAGCAGATGAGGAGAAGGACATCAAATAAAAAACTAAAATATCAGTGTCAGCATAGAAAAAAGACAGTGAGGTAGAAAGGGAATCTTTAACGAAAAAATGAATAAAAGATGTTTTACATCAATTTTATGTAAGACTATATGTCAAAGCCTTTTGTAAACAACCTTTTATATGATTGTAAGGGTTGGCAATGTTTGCTTAGCAAAGGCCATGCTAATAAAATGAATAGAGAAACAACAACTTACGTAACTTCAAATTTGGGTTTACTGTGTCCATCGCTATGCTTTGTGTTACAAAGTCACTCTACGATAAGTCTTATAACAACAGTAATAGTAAGAATCCTAGTCTACACATTTGCATGAAAGCTCCAGTGTGATAATGGCCTGTCATAGAAAGTAATATTTAAGTTACTAACTTTCTTCATTCTCTATGATGAAATACTTGGCAGTAGCAAGATAAGTGAAAGTCTATTTAGCTCATGGTTTAAAGAGATACAGCCCACTGTGGTGAGGAAAGCATGATAACTGGGGTCCATCCGACTCACTTCTTGTAGGTGGGGCCCTACCTCCTGAAGTTCTGTAGCCTTCTAAACTAGTGCCATTGGCTAAGGAGAAAATATTTAGACATATCAGGTTTTGTGGTGCCTTTGGTATTCAAATGGTGACAGTAGTCTAGCCAAGGTTTGAAAGAGAATTTTTCATAATAGAGAATGAGTGTGTTTCAACTGGTCATGTATATTCCTTAATTGTGCAGCTGCAGCTTTAAGATAGATCTATTCCCTGTTACCAATAGGAATTATGATAGAAATAAGCAGTCAACTATGTGTTTTAAGACTGTCTCCTTCCCTCCAGCCAGAATCACTGTGTAAGGAAACCTGTATCTAAATGATTATAAAGGGACTCTGAGTTATGCTGACCAAGGAACTTTGTAGGCATGGAAAGACACTACAAAATTTAGCAGACTAACGGAGTTTACTAAGTAAAAGTATCTCCTCTCTGTGTCATCCATCCTTCCAATCAATAAAAGCTAATGAATGCTGTCTTAGATATTTTTTTAGGATCAATATAATATATTCCCACAAACTAAGTGACTTAAAATACTTGAGGTGAGAAGGCAAGATGTCAGCCAGGTTGGTCCTTCTGGGAACTCTAAACAACAATGTGTTCTCTGCCTCCCTCCTTGCTTCTACTAGTTCTCAACAACCCTTGCCATTTCTTAGTTTGCATCTTTATCACTCCATTCTCTGTCTCCTTCATCATATGCTCACCTTTACCCTCTGTGCTTAAGTCACTTTCCTCTGAGAACAACATCAGTCACTGGATTTAGACTACATCTGAATCAGGTATGGTTTCACTTTAACTTGATCACATCTGAAAAAATCCATTTCACTACATTCATATATAAAAGAGGTCAGGTCTTCAATATATCTTTTAGAATAAAACACAACCAACATTGTGTGCCTTATTTGTATCACCTAAGTAAGACACAGCCTTAGATGCTAGAGATAGTAAGATGAAAATGACATTTAATCTTTCCATTCAAAGGCTTCCTTCAGTTTGGGTGAGATATAGATATTTAATTATTATATCGCAAGTACATGAATATGTGACTTAAAATGCTGGGGCAACAGAGAAAACTTTAAGTCTAAATTATCTTCTGTGGCTACAAAAATTTACTGTGATGCTCTCTGAGTTCAAGGGAGTTCATTTTGGAGTTGATGGGCAAATTCATGGTGAAACATTAGCAGAAGCCATTTCAGAGGAAGCAGTCACGCATGTAAGAACACAGGAATGTGAAGGACTCTGTGTCATTCAAGAAAGATGAATTCGTGTAACTAGCCACTGTAGTTAGTTATTGGGCATAGAATGAGACATAAGTGGAATGTGTAAGAAATAATAAAACTAAACTATCTCTGCTATTATCTCTTTTTAATGTGTTTTGAGACATTATGTAAGAATGTATTTACCTCCCAAAACAACAGTTAATAAAGTATTTACAAATTTAGAAAGGCCATTTTGATTTGGGGAACATTATTTGAATTACAGGATTTGTTCAAGGAGCTGCTTTTTTATTTATCTCGGATATGTGGAGGCACACAAACTAAGTTAACATGATTCTGTCATTCAATCCATTGCCTAGTTGAGTCCTTAAGGACCCAGTATTAATGAACAAATATGGCTAAATTATAATTAGCATATCAATTATTTGTATGTAAATTGATGCTTATAAAGTACTTGAGGGATTTTGAAAAGTTCATTCTCTTAAGCATTTTAAATATTCTCTTATAATCTTATTTATAATATTAATTTTGCATTGTCTGTGGGGAAAAGGTTCACTAAGCCAAGGTAAGCATCAATACTAGTCCCCAGGCAACTATGATGAAATCCAAATCACTCATGTTTTATTTAATTATCAAATACATGCTAGTAAATATCAGTGAGTCAGATCCAGTCCTAACTAGCAGTAAATGAAAGCTGAGATACAATGTACATGTTGCCATTCTGAGGAAACCCACAGTCTATTTATGGGAAACAAGGCTAAAACAAACAAACCATTTCAGTTTGTTGAGTTAGATAATCAAGATGGGGAGAGAATCTGAAGTGAACATGATTCAGGCAACACCCAATTCATGAGTAGGAAAGAAAAGAAATCTGTGAAGGCTTTCCTTTTATGAATAAAATTTGATTTGTGGGGAACAGAAAGAAGATGCACCATGTCATAAGCATTCTAGATTTGCATGTATCCCCAAAACAAAGGAATGAGGCTATCCCAATAACCCATAAATGCTGGAAATTGAAAGTTAGTTGTTTATTATTAGGTTGAGAGGTGGGAAATGATACTTGCTAGTTGGACAACAGACATAAAGAGTTCTCATACCTAGGACTTTGAAATTTTATGTGCTGTGAGATCAACTGACAATTTTTTTGTTGGTACTTCTACTTAAAAATGATACATTTATTTCTTCTATAACAAATTTTAAACATAATAAGGTGATGATCAAATTTAGGTTTTAGAAAGAAATCTTAGGGAGCAATGTGAAGGAAGAGCTCTTTCTAAACACTTTTTTAAATGTAGAGAAAATTGTTTCAATGAAAATCTAATGTCCAACTGAGATAGAAAAAAGATTAAAGAGAAGCTTTCTTAGAATGAATGTGCATGTTCAAGTACATTTATGTATTTTGAGGTCAATGTAAATAGGTTGCTTCAAGCTCAAAAGTACCAAATTAGGGGTTATAGATTAGGTAACTCCTATATTTAATCAGACTGTCAAAAATCTGTCATTTTGGCTTGTTCATTTGTATTTAATGTGGTCTTCTGGACTGGTAATTTAAGCTAGAGCCCCATGCATGCTAGGTAAGTGCACTAATCATTCCATTATTTCCCCCAGACCTTTAGCTGTATTTATCACCAAGATAACTCTGTATCTGTCTCTGTCTCTTTCATATGTGTTCTATGCATATGTATATGTGAATGTGGGTGATATGGAGGCAAGACGTTGAATTTTCTGTATTGCTCTCTACCTAAATTTTTGAGACAGGGTTTCTCATTGAACCTATAGCTATTTTTTCCACTGGATGATTTTAGGCCTTTTGTCAAAGATCAAGTGACCATAGGTGTGTGGGTTCATTTATGGGTCTTCAATTCTATTCCACTGATTTACTTGTCTCTCTCTGTACCAATACCACACAGTTTTTACCACTATTTCTCTGCAATACAGCTTGAGGTTAGGGATGGTGATTCCCCCACAAGTTCTTTGACTGTTGAGAATAATTTTTGCTATCCTAGGTTCTTTGTTATTCCAAATGAATTTGCAAATGATTCTTTCTAAGTCTATGAAGAAGTGAGTTGGAATTTTGATGGGGATTGCATTGAATCTGTAGATTGCTTTCAGCAAGATGGCCATTGTACTATATTAATCCTGCCAATCCATGGGCATAGGAGATATTTCCCTCTTCTGAGCCCTTTGATTTCTTTCTTCAGAGACTTGAAGTTTTTGTCATACTGATCTTTTACTTGCTTGGTTACAGTCACACTGAGATATTTTATGTTATTTATGGCTATTGTGAAGGGTGTCGTTTCCCTAATTTCTTTCTCAGCTTGTTTATCCTTTGAGTAGAGGAAGGCTGCTGATTTGTTTGAGTTAATTTTAACCTGATATAGCTGTTCCTTGAGAAACTCTTCAAGAGCCTGACGAACACAGAGGTGGAAGCTCACAACCAGCCTTTGGCTTAAGAACAGGGACCCCAGTAGAGCAGTTAGCAAAAGGATGAGGGTTACTTAAGGGGTTTGCCACCTCACAGGAAGAACAATAATATCAAGCAACCTCCAAAGCTCCCACGGACCACCAACAAAGAGTACATGTAGAGTGACCCTTGGCTCCAGCAGCATATGTAGCAGAGGACGGGCTTTGTCGGGCATTAGTAGGAGGAGAGACCCTTGGTCCTGGGAAAGCTTGATGTCCCAGTGTAGGGGAATGCCAGGGTGGGGAGGCAGGAGGGAGTAGGTGGGTGGGTGGAGGAATACCCTCATGGAGGCAAGGGGTAGGAGGATGGCATGGGGGATTTCAGGAGGGGAAAACGGAAAAGGGGATAACATTTGAAATGTAAATAAAGGAAATATCCAATAAAAAGAATCTTTACAGCTCACTTTCTTTACCATAAATTAATCATAGCAAATACTTTAAAGTGGTTTAAAAGCAGTCATATGACACTATTAGATTTCTGATTTATGTCCTTACTTTTTGGTCTTGTCTGCGTGTTAAACACAGTAAATACCTGTTGACCTGAACTGATCAAGAACAAAGTGAATGCATAACCAACAAGATACGTACTTAAGTGACAGAAAACACTTAATATTACGTAAAGTCAGAAGTAGCTAAAGAAAGGTATTTTGTGGCTTCTGTGCTATAGTCCAACTTTTAATGTTGATTTATATGATCTCAATCAACCTGAAAATTTGGATAGATGCCACTGCATGGAAGAACAGAGCAGACTTTAAGAATGAGGAGACATAAATTTGTATGAAGTTAACGAAGGATGCCCCTTTCCAGTTCCATTGTAAGCATCCGTGAAGAGCGTTAGGAGAAAGATTCTTAAATACTCACCCGCTCCCAATTCCTAGCTTATTGCCTTCCCTTTGTTGTATCTCAACTCTTCCTGAGGACCACCCATATACCAGCATGGACACTAAATATAAGAGACACTTTTAAAAGAGACTTCTTGCTGGCTCTTGTCTAAATAGCTGACATTCGTTTTTACTCATTTGCTATTTGATCATCTCCCTATCAATTTATGAGACTATGAAACTATCTGTGTGTTTAATTAAGCCTACTTCCTTTAACCACAGGTTTTGTGGCAGGCCCTATGTAGATGTTAAGAGACAAAAAGGATAGATGTGACCTTAAGCAGTTTGTAGTCTAACCTCAGAGTTACTACCATAAATTCCAAAATAGCTACTTGCCTGTTTAATATTCTAACCAGATTAAAGATGAAATAAAGATACATATATTCTCTTTCAAATCTGTCATTTTAAATTCTGCTTTCTTTTTGACACCCTCTGAGGCCACATGGGAAACCGATAAGTCCAACTCCAATTATAATCCATTCATACATTACAAAGAAAGAATCTTTTCAGTTTATTATTAATTTTTTTTACATCCTGATGGCAGTTTCTCCTCCTCGTCTCTCTCTTCCTCTTCCCTTCTGTCCCCAACCCCTGCTCTTCAAATCTACCTCCTTTTGTTTTCAAAAACAGACAGGATATCAACTAAATATGGCATATGAAGTTTCAGTAAGCCTAGGCCCCTCCCCTTGTATTAAAGCTGGATAAGGAAACACATTATGAGAGAAAATATGCTGAAAGCTGACAAAAGAGTCAGAGAGAGCCCCTGCTCCCACTATTAGGAACCCCACATGAAGACCAAGCTACACAACTATACCATATATATTCAGAGGGATTACGTCAGTCCCAGGCAGGCTCCCTGGTTGTAAAACAAGCATCTTATGTTCTCTGTTGCAATGTCTTCATGAACAAGAATGATTTTCACATGTTACCAATTATCTCAGCATCCCTATTACTTTCTAGTAGCATCTGATTACATATAACCTTTAACTTAGCTTCTTCAGAATGTCATTTTTAGTTTCAGTCACTCCTTTTTATTTGATCACATGTGTGACTTAATTTAGCAGCATTGATGTGGATGAATTTCTCTACTAGGTTTTTGTGTTGTTGTCTTGGTGTGTGCATTTGTTTTGCTTTAAAAGTAAAATCAGCACTTGAGTTGTCAATGATAAACATGTCAATAGAATGTCTTAATAGATATAATAGAGGTATGTTTCCTTCCCTTGAGGTCTATGAATTATCCTCCACTCTGGTGCCTTTGAAGTGCAGCTCAACTATAGTGGTCGACCCAGTCTTGGACAGATAACTATTATCTAGGATATTTTTGCAGTTACTGACTTTTCTAAGTAGTTGTCAGAAAACAAAAAAGCAAAATATTTGAAATTGTCTGTTTTGACATGTCTTGAAATGTGCTAGTTGACTTTGCATCTCCTAAATTACGCTGCACCCATTCACCATCACTAATCACAATGATAACTGACTTTGTTGTTTTATTTTTACTTTCCTGGGCATTAAACTTGCTTGCTGTTTGACCTTTGAGCATCAGGCAGACCATTCCCCAGCACCCTGCTGTATCTTTAGTACTAAACTCTCAAATCATTATCTATCTTGAGGATGTGCCTTGCCTTAGAGATACTCTGATATTTGCTAATACTTCCCACTGGACCTTGTAGACATTTCCAGATCCTGACAGTGTCAATTGATATTATGGGTTTAAGCATTATCAAAATGGCTTCTGCTAAAGAATAAAAAGAAAATGGCAAAATACAAAGTTGTTTCTTTTGTGCTTGTTGCTAAGAACACATAGCAATTGTCTACCATGACTATAGCCAGAAGACCATAAATTATCTCAAAGCATCCAAATATGATAAGCCAACAATAGAAAAGATGCATATTAACTGATTTGGAAGGAGGATCTATTTTTAGATGGGCTTTGTTCTTAACAGAGTGAATTAAAATGAAACTTTAGAATTACCTAGGAAGCTAGAATAAGCTGTTTATAAGCAACTTTACAGCATACTCTTTAACACCCTTAAGAAATGGGTGAACATCATAACACAAAGATGCTCTCTTTGATTCAGAGCTGAATAGACTGAGAATTCCAAAGGCTACCTGACTCATTAGTGTTTTCCTGCTTGAATGAAGCGAAGTAGATTTGACCCTAAGTTTTCTAAGCTGAAATTCACAGATTTTTTTTTCAACTTCTACTTATTTAGTTTGAGCTTGTTCTTCAAAATTGTCCTCGAGGAGAGCAAAATAATTAATACTCCAACATATCTGGTTCAAATTCAGTCACTATCCAAAGTGAGGATAATTGGATTATGCAAATTAAGTTTGTTTTGGCCCTACAAAACAAAATGCACTCTTAGTATGATATCCTCTTCCTGTAGTAAAATAGCTACAACTGACTTTACCACACTTGTCTTCATTATTTTCAGTTCAAACATTCACAGGAAAGTTGCAGTTCTGTCAGTTGAATTTTTTCATCTCATAGTTGTCACTCATACCACTGAGACATCTATAAGAGACATGGTAATGCATTTTCTGCAATCTTACCATCTAAAAAGCAAGTATTATAAAAATTAATAAGCCTTCCTGAGAGTAGGAAATAAAAATTTTAAAAATGAAGTAATGATAAACATTAAACTCTTGAAATATGTAGGAGGCATATGGAATTAGAAAGCAACCTGGGAGTGGGATCTGTTGGAAGGTGATGACAATGAAAGTGGATGCATTTTACGATTTTTTTATGCCAATGGCATGTTTAATTCTTGGCTGATACTGTGGTATACTTTTCATTGTCACTGTGAGAAAAGGTGAATGTTTTATAAAAAGAAATACCATCTATCACTGTAAGGACTTTTTAAAATGAGGAATAATTTTACACTTAATATTTCTCCTTGCATTCTAAACATTAGCACTTTGATGAATTTGAGGAGGTAATTTATTGCATGAAAGGGGTATAAAAAGGGAGTTTAGAGTTTGCAGTTCACACTCAGCTATTCTGAATTCACTGACAGTGAAATGCCAACCTGCCAGGGATCCCACGGCAGGAAGCTCTCGGGAAACTCCTGAGTGGGACAAAAAGTGGCAGAAGAGCTTCAGTGTGGATGCAGTAATGCGTTTAAGAAAAAATGAAAATTAGAGACACTAGCCTGCTTTCTCAGGCTGCCAAGCACTGAATTCTCCGTTTCTCTCTTAAGAGAGTGATTAGGAGTGACTGACAACTATTCCATGGAAAACTTAGCACAGGAAGGTCAGCATTCTTCTGATCAGGCATTTAATCCTTAGCTCAGATTAGGATCATTGACTGTAGGAAATATTGCAAGTTATTATGGTTACTGCTTCTTTTAAAAATCACTTTCCTGAAGTCCCTACTTCTTAATAAAGCCATGATGGGAATTGTCTCAATATAATTTCTACTGGGACACAAATATTCAAACCAAAGGAAACAGTTTATTAATAATATTCCAGATAATGAATGATTGGAAAAAAAGTAGTATATATAGTAAAGAGACTAACTAACCTAGGAAGTTGTACAGAACTAACATGCTTTAGAAAGTAAAGTGCAGGGCTGAAGAAATGTCCCAGTAGTTAAGAACTTGTTAAGACCTAAGGTTTGTTTTTTTTTTTTTTCCTCAGCACCAACACTGGGAGGAACAGACCTACCTGTAACTCCAGTTACAGGAGCTCTGAGGACTCACGTGCATGCATATATCCATGAAAAGATATGCATACACATAATTAAAAAATAAAATATATTTTCTTTTAAGTCTAGTGATTTAGGTTAAACCATGCCCTGTAGATACAAAGTCACCAGTGTGTAAGTGAAGCAAAAGAAGACAACTCATTCCTCTCTCCAAAGCATTCCTTCGAGAAACTTATCAGAACTAGAATCATGAGACTAAATAGAACATGAGTGCAGCATCCTTCATGTTTTCAATTTAAAAATGTATTAAAAATAAAAAATGTATTAAAAGGGTGAGAATTGAAGATGGTAATGCATTGATGGATGACAAAGATACTTGTTCTTGTCCTATTTCTGACTTCACCTTTGTTTTACATCAAGCACCATCCTGTCAGAGTCGCAGACCTAGAGATGCACACTCCAAGCTTGTGGAAATCATATGGCATGATGGTTCAGGTTACGGACTCACAGTGTCTTCATATGTTCAAGCATATTAATAGCTACACCATCCTGAATAAGACTTTTAATTTCTTGGAGGTTCACTCCTCATTGGAAAAAAATTCTTCTTGTAACATCTGTCCTATAGGATTGCTTAGAGAATTACTGATGTGTCAGTAATTTTACACAGTGCATGGCACCAAGTAGATGACATTTAAGCAGCTTACTTGATTTCAAAGGCCATGACTAGTACAATGGCTCAGATGGTCTTCATGTTCCTAATAAAGTTTTCTAAAAGTGAATTGTCCATTGTGAATATACATGAAATTTTGGAACTATATTTGAAATATTAAGATGCCTAATTATGCTATTTAGTTTAGTTCCACTGATATATTCAAATTGTATGTGCTATAGAAAAATACCTTCACTAACATATTTGGCTTTTTCACTCCAATATTCTGCTTTGTTAAACTAATTTAATTCAAGCATTCTTTCTTATCTCTCACATTAGCGTTTCTAGCAGCTCTAACACTGATTTTTGAACCATCTATCAGTTATCCAGAGCCTTCCTGCCCAAGTACATAGTTCAATACAGCATTTTAAGCTGTGTAGGATAGCATCATTGTCATTTTTATTCCAAGCTATACATGGCCATTTGTATGACATATAAGGTACTTTTGTGATTTGTCCATACATGTATGTATTTTGTTTACAACGATATCCAACATTCAAATAAATAAAATGCTAACATAGAAACAGTTGGTTCTATCTTAAATTACAATATCTTTACTTCCCCAAATGTTGCAAATTTACTTCCATAAGCATGTGAAACTTACCAGTTAAAGTTATTCCAGAACTAATATGTGGTCTCCAAGCAGTACTTTTAAGTTAAAAAATAACTTAAAAATGTCTTTCATAGGTAAATACTTTGCAAGGACTTGAATACAGGCAGCTTCCTTTTTGTTGAGTGGTAACTGGTAGGAAACCAGAATGAAAGCCAAAGCCTTTCAGTGAAAAGATAAGGATAGTAATTTTCTTTAAATATTTGTCCAATGAAGACTTTCAACAGTCATTCAACCTCCTTCTTTTCACTGGTTGAACCCACATATTTAGAACTGATGTGTTCTGAATATATGAAACAAAGGTTGTGACACTGTGGCAATATTTAGACTTTAGAAAATATTTGATTAGAGAAACTATATTGAGTCTGTGCCATGTGCAAAGTGCTGGCAGAACGATAGGTATACATTGTGTCCCCTGTCCTCTGCAGTTAGCAACAAACTCATCAACAAATCTAATTATGTTCAAACTGGACATAATGTGTTTGAGTAACCTGCAGATATGTGTCACAAGACAGTTGATATTAGAGGAAAAGTACAGAGAGCAAAGTTTTGTGTAAAACATTTTATATAATGAATCATATGGAATTTTTTGTTAAAAAATAAAAGAATATAAAGTAACAAAGTAACAGTAAACTAACAGCATATATACATATATGGGCATATATATGTATATATGTATATATACATTATATATATATATATTTTTTTTACCATGAAGTGTTAATGTAGGGAGCATCAGTTTGATGGTGTAAAGATTGATTGATAAATCATGAAAATGTGTACAGGAAACAATGTTAAACAAAAGAATAAAATCACAAGAGTATATAAACAGTGATTATATCTGTAATAATGCATGTATATTGACATCGATTGGATGTATTTGAAAGAATATAAGACTATAATGTTCATCTGTATTTTCTTTCCTGAACAGTCATTTATTTAAGTGCATACTAATTTGAAAAGAATGAAATGAAAAATGATTCCCCATTCCACCCCTAAAACACATCCGTGCATCTTTGCAAATATATTGTGATAGAATATGATGTTCATTGTTTGTGATGTTGCAACATTATCTATAAATCAAAGACTTAATTGAAGTTGTAACTCCTTTTTTTATCTACTTTAAGTCTGAGGAAGCTTTTTTGATCACTGTTTATTATAGTAATGAGAAAAGAACAAATCTTTTCCTCATAAATCCTATCATGCTTGAAATCTTTCCACAATATGAATTCTTTGCTCCCCATAAATAAATACAGACAATATAAGCTTGTTTCCTTACTTTCCCTCATTTCTCTTAATGTTCATTTGCTCTTTCTTGACCATATTGTTTGTTCCAGGGACCTGCAGGCAGGTGTCAACAGGCAGTTCAAGTAGGGGAAACATGATAACGAGACAGACATACTGAGCCTTGGGATGCTAAAGTTAGATTTTTATGCAGCTTATATGGTCTATGAACTGAATAACTACTATATACTAATTATCATGCTTGTTTTTTATTCCATAGTGAGTTTATCCCTTCATAGTAGCCATCTGATGTCTCATGTAGTCTTCCTACTACAAGAAAGGAGTGGGTTGTCCTCAGAGCCCAGTCCAGTCCTCTGCTGTACTCTATAAGTGGCTGTTTCTTGCTGTGAAGAAGCTGCTCTGTCTGCTTTGGGTTATAGTTAGTTTAAAACATATAAATTTTTTTTAGAAAGCAGCATATTTTTTAAAAAGCTTTTAAAAATATCTGAGTTGCTTTTCCTCATTAAAAATGTATATTGTTGCTATAAAATTTCTTTATAAGTGCATTTGGAAATTTTGATACAAAGCAATTTAAAATTATATAAGCAATTTAAGTAGAATCCAAACATGAAGCAAAACTCTCTGCTACTTTAATGATTTTGATTAAATAAAGTTATGAGCTGATAAAAATGTTGAAGTTTTATTTAGAAAGGAGCATGATATTGGCATAGTGACCAACTACACTGGGAAGCTAATTTATCATCATGCGATCTCCCAAATAATATAAAGTTATAAAGCCATAAATAACAAGCTATGTGGACTATGTAAATGGTATCAATAATGAATGATTCAAACAGTAATACTTTTTAACCTAAAGAATGTCTTCTGGCTTACTGTGTGGCATCATTAAGATTGCACTGAGCTAGGGAGATGGCTCAGTAGATAAAGCATTTGCTACCCAGACCAAAGGAGTTGAGTTCAGATTCCCAGAGTAGACATAAACCTGGACATAGTAGCATATATATTTCTTATTCCAGTACTCCCAAAGCAAGATGGGAGATAGATATAATAGAAACCACAGGAACTTCCAGTCCAATAGCCTACACAATGGCAAACAAGAGACCCTGCCTAAAATAAGACAGAAGGCAGGGAACAAAAAACACCAGCGATAGTCTTCTGACTTACATGTGTTCTCAGTGGCATCACCTGCTCACCTGCATACAAAAATGTACATGCACAAACATCATATACACAAAAATTAAGAAAAAACAATTTTGCTGGTAAAGTGGAAAAAACTAACCTATGAATGTAGCTTGTTTAAGAGAAGGAATGGGGCATGTTTGAGAAAAAGGAATTTGTGCCAAAATCTGATGAAACTCATTTACATAAACCATGTGGGTATAAATATCTGTCTTCTTTTGTTCTAGTCCTACTTGTAGGAAATCTGGTTAGGAAATACTTGTTCACAAAATTGTAGATTTGAAGTAAGTCAAAGGACCATGCTTTATAGCACTTTAAAATAGAAACCTAATAGTAGGTGGCATAAAGAATACATGCTCAAAGACACTGCTTGCTAGACACTTTCTTAATGCCTCCATGGATAATGTACAGTTCATACAAATTTGGGAAAGTAATTATAGAAATTGTCCTTTAATAGAACAGAACTCACATTCAATTTGTTCGCCTGACAGTTGGCTTTGAATTAAAGATACCCAGATCACAGCAAAATATATAGACAGTGCCTCAAATACTAAAATATATACTGCACATAAATAACATCAGGGTAAGGATAAAGATTGACAGAAGCAGTGACAATAAGTATCAGTGTGATACAGGCAGCTTTGAACACTTTTGGCCAGCAGTGGAGACCATGATGAAATTATCTGAAAGGGCAATGCAATTGGCTTGTAACTTTTCAGTCTTAATTATGGCTAATGGCTTTTAATAAATGTGTAGCATCAAGCATCAGGTATGTAGTTATGTTTATTTAAACTCAGCTATCTGTTATCCACACCAAAGTGTATCTCACCAAAGTGCTAGCCTATGTAATTATATTTTGTTTCTCTCAAATCTTTGTATCATTGGATAGAGACTTTGAACAAAATCTTTGAATATTGCATTACTATAAAATTACAGGACTTTCAAACTCACTGTTGCTACCTAATTACTTCACCAAAATGATTATTATTTGGAATCATCAGATGATCACTGGTTGTCATGTTACTACTATCATCCTTCATAAATATACATTTTATCAAAGCTGAATCATATAATTATCCAATAAATGAATGATAGAGCAATTATGGTTATATGGTTCATTACCTTGCATCCGACTCCCTCTCAGTTTCATTTCTTCATTGTATGGAATATTTATGACAAGTCAATTCTCTTCTCTGGAAATTAGTGTCATGGTCTATATAATGAAGGGTTGGACTTCAGTTAAATAATCCATAAATACTGTTTCAGCTCTAAAATTCTATACTACATTTATTATTCACAAACTATTATACAAATATGTAAGACTTCTTATAAATATGCATATGTTTTACTTTATTGATACATATGCATTGAGAACTCTTTTTTTTTATTTTTTTATTAACTTGAGTATTTCTTATATACATTTCGAGTGTTATTCCCTTTCCCGGTTTCCGGGCAAACATCCCCCCCCTCCTTTTCCTTATGGGTGTTCCCCTCCCAACCCTCCCCCCATTGCCGCCCTCCCCCCATAGACTAGTTCACTGGGGGTTCAGTCTTAGCAGGACCCAGGGCTTCCCCTTCCACTGGTGCTCTTACTAGGATATTCATTGCTACCTATGGGGTCAGAGTCCAGGGTCAGTCCATGTATAGTCTTTAGGTAGTGGCTTAGTACCTGGAAGCTCTGGTTGCTTGGCATTGTTGTACTTTTGGGGTCTCGAGCCCCTTCAAGCTCTTCCAGTTCTTTCTCTGATTCCTTCAACAGGGGACCTATTCTCAGTTCAGTGGTTTGCTGCTGGCATTCGCCTCTGTATTTGCTGTATTCTGGCTGTGTCTCTCAGGAGCGATCTACATCCGGCTCCTGTCGGTCTGCACTTCTTTGCTTCATCCATCTTGTCTAATTGGGTGGCTGTATATGTATGGGCCACATGTGGGGCAGGCTCTGAATGGGTGTTCCTTCAGTCTCTGTTTTAATCTTTGCCTCTCCCTTCCCTGCCAAGGGTATTCTTTTTCCTCATTTAAAGAAGGAGTGAAGCATTCACATTTTGATCATCCGTCTTGAGTTTCGTTTGTTCTAGGGATCTAGGGTAATTCAAGCATTTGGGCTAATAGCCACTTATCAATGAGTGCATACCATGTATGTCTTTCTGTGATTGGGTTAGCTCACTCAGGATGATATTTTCCAGTTCCAACCATTTGCCTACGAATTTCATAAACTCGTTGTTTTTGATAGCTGAGTAATATTCCATTGTGTAGATGTACCACATTTTCTGTATCCATTCCTCTGTTGAAGGGCATCTGGGTTCTTTCCAGCTTCTGGCTATTATAAATAAGGCTGCGATGAACATAGTGGAGCACGTGTCTCTTTTATATGTTGAGGCATCTTTTGGGTATATGCCCAAGAGAGGTATAGCTGGATCCTCAGGCAGTTCAATGTCCAATTTTCTGAGGAACCTCCAGACTGATTTCCAGAATGGTTTTACCAGTCTGCAATCCCACCAACAATGGAGGAGTGTTCCTCTTTCTCCACATCCTCGCCAGCATCTGCTGTCACCTGAGTTTTTGATCTTAGCCATTCTCACTGGTGTGAGGTGAAATCTCAGGGTTGTTTTGATTTGCATTTCCCTTATGACTAAAGATGTTGAACATTTCTTTAGGTGTTTCTCAGCCAATCGGCATTCCTCAGCTGTGAATTCTTTGTTTAGCTCTGAACCCCATTTTTAATAGGGTTATTTGTTTCCCTGCGGTCTAACTTCTTGAGTTCTTTGTATATTTTGGATATAAGGCCTCTATCTGC
This sequence comes from Rattus norvegicus, assembly GCF_021556685.1. Classification (NCBI taxonomy): domain Eukaryota; kingdom Metazoa; phylum Chordata; class Mammalia; order Rodentia; family Muridae; genus Rattus; species Rattus norvegicus. The sequence continues at coordinate 101,408,290 of NC_141554.1, forward strand.
ATTGAGAACTCTTATGCTACCAGATCTGCTTTCCCCTGTGGCATGGATGCATTTGAGATATGTAAAAAGAGCTATGGGCAATCAGTTTTCAATTAATAATGAAGTAGTAAATAATCTTCACTCTTTTTAGTCTTCACTCTTTTTGTAAAGGATCAATTAGAATGAGCTAAATATTATCAAATCCCAGAGCATGTAATATGATCATGATTAGTCCATGGGACAGGTGTGTAGGGAGTCTTTGTTTACCAACAAACTGTAAACTTGCTGCCTCCTCTTCTTGGTACTACAATTTATAATCAAAATATATTAGAATCTTGAAAATTATATTATGAATAATACATTGGGGCTGAAGAGGAAGCTCCATAATCAATAACTCTTATTATATAATCATAAAGACTGGAATTTGAATCTCAGCACCCATTTAATAAGCTGCCTCCGAGGATCATACAGAATGTGATAGAAGAGAGGTGATACCCTGGACTGTCCTCCATACACAAGCAACCACACACACACACACACACACTATATACACTTCCACACACACATACACTCATATTCACCTGTATACAAATAAATCTTTTCATTTATTTTTAAATATGTATTTTATTATTTTGTGTGTGTGTGTGTATGTGCATGCATGTGCACATATGTATATAAGTGCTTATGGAAGCCAGAGCAGCAGTTATCAGATCATTGTAAAACCATTCTACATGGGTATTAGGAGCCCTGCTCCGATCCTCTGGAAAAGCAGCAATTCCTGAGCAATCTATCCCTCAACTCTTAAATGAAACTTTAAACATAAAAAAAAAAATACTTATATTGATTCTAAATAACCATTTTGCACACGTTAAAAAGATCTAGTCACAGTAGTTGGCCACAGGTATATAGTGAACAGGCAACACAAGACCATCAAATCTATTACCAAATTTCAGATCTTTAAAGTTTTCTTTAAGAAGTCCATGAAAGGTAGGCATTAAGCATAATAAGGCACACTAGAAAGAACAAATCTTAAAGTTTGCTGTATTTTTTTTAGTTTTCCTCATAGCATATGCAATTCCATTTAAATATTTCAAAAAGCTGAATTGC